>NW_010535549.1:86107-141663 GCF_000687285.1 Phaethon lepturus
TGCATTGCTAATTTACGTTGACTATACATGATTAATTTTTCTTCTTTGTTCTGTGCATTTGGCACATCTAATCTCCTGCTTTTCAATTGTGTGAAAGGTTGTGTACCTCTTGACGCAGGATCATAACTAGGATTTAAAATATTTGTATATAGGCGTTTTAATTCTGAAAAAGTGTCTTTTTATTAGAACGGGAAGGGGTTTTCAAGGCACAACCTTATCTAAAGGTGAGATAGGTAAAGAGTTTCTTCCACTTGCTGCCATGGGTTGTGAGTGATCAGCGCTGCTATAGGCAGTTGTAATTGAAGTGTTTAGTGTTTGCTAAATATGGTTATTACCTGAGGGTTCTTGAAATACTGTTTGCATTTTTTATGGTCATTGGACTCTCCTGATTACCAGATTTAATAGACTTTTTATGCTACAATGCAACTGTTGAACAATTTAATTGGAATGCCATGTCAAATTTTTAAATTAAAAATCAAATACTCAAAGCACCAGTGCTTTTTTGATTACTAAAATTAAAACCTAATTGAATTCTCTCACCAAAAAATATCCTGTGGAAATTTAATTAGAGAAGTGCAAAAACCTGATTTTTAAAACATATTAATTTTTAATTAGGAAAAATCTGAAAGGCAAATTAGTAAGTTTTAAATTTTCCAAAATATGAATATGGAAATGCCATGTGGCACAATAAAGAGAAGACCCAAGGTCTACCTTCCGAAATGACTATATATCACAGGGCTTGAGTCTTACCTGAATAAAATTAAAAGTGATGGATAACTGTTTCTGTTGTGGATCCTCATAAAAACCCTGCATGCATGTCAGCATATCAAAGGACTGCAATGAAAAGTTAAAGTAGCTTCAAATGAACATTTGGAGTAGGGTGCAAAGAAAGCGGTTAGCTGGCTGTTTCCGAGTAGGGTACAATGTACACCCTTGTCTTCAATGCTCACCTATTGACTGGCAAGACAGCTCTGCAGTCAGTGTGGTGGTTGGTCTAGGTCCCATTCTCAGGTCCTTAGCTCCCCTGATGTATCGCAGGGTGTCTAACTCCAGGGCTCTGCTCTAGAGACTGGGCACACCAGAGCTAGGCATTGCATCACTCCGTATTGCCCTGCTTTTGTTTGATTTACCATTGTATACCCAGGATGATTCACACAACATTAATAAGGGCGAAGAAATCATTGACAGCCTAGGTGGGCTCAATTTGGCCGTGTCAGGACATTTCCATTTCCCATTGATTTTCGTTGTTTGTGGTTGCACGCAAAGTGTCAGAGTCAGCGAATTAGAACAGGTGACAAGGGTCCTTGGGAAAGGACACCACCGTCATTAGTTAGGTAGACTGGAAATGATTATGGCTCTACTTCTTTCTTAATATTTTTTCTTTCTTAAAAATGTGCATCCCACAAACTAGCTCTCTATTTTGTGGTGCTGTGCAATTTCATGATACAGCAATTAGGAGATAATTTTATTGAAAGAAAAAAAATAAAAAGACTAACTACAGCTCTCTGGAGACTTGCTGCTTAATGATATACACTTAGAAGTATAAGGAACAAGAAAATGAAGAGAAACGGTGCCTGCAGGGTACATTCAGATCTGGGTTATCTTAGTCTCTCACAGCTGAAGCCAGGGCAGCTTGTGACAGTCACGCAGGACTTGCACCCGGCGAGCCTGGGAAGTGGGGGGAGGCCTACCTGAGCAGACCCCGCAGGGTATGGGCTGACTCCAGTACCCTCCAGATCATCCTCCTGTGTTCGTGACTTGAAGCATGGCACCAGTCCCATTGATTACTTGCTTTTATCTTGGAAAGCCTTTCCTGGCTTTGAGAACAAAGAAGGAGGAATCTGCTCACGGTTAAGATGCTCAGCTGGGAAAGGGAAACTGAAATGTGAACCAGAAATCTCTTTTTGTTCTCTTTTCCTAAACACTAAAGTACAAACTCAGGCTATTTCTTGCCTGCCTCTTTTCATTTTCCACAACTTGCAGACTTGACACTTTCATAGATTCATAGAATAGTTTGGGTTGGAAGGGACCTTTAAAGGTCATCTAGTCCAACCCCCCCTGCAGTGAGCAGGGACATCTTCAACTAGAGCAGGTTGCCCCACTTGAACTGGAGAAATCAAACACTTGCCCATGACTAGGCTGGTGCTAGTGGCATCTTTCTAGGAAGAAGAGGAGATGGGAGCATTTAAATGCTCATCTCCCGTTTCCTGGATAAGTGCTTTAGCCATTAGCCTAGTGTACAAAAGGGTTGTATACTCTCAACACACCTATATGAAGGTAAATGAGGCAGAAGATGTGCCCCATCTTCTTTCTGAAGACTGTACTATTCAGGTAACTCTGGGTTTTCTGACTACTTAGAGCAGACTTTTTTTCCCTGGAATCTGAGTTTGGTGTCAGAACCCAAATTCTATGTTTCAGGCACTTTTCTATATATTTCTGTTTTTCTAGATGTGCCTACTTTTCCTAGGCACTGTTTCAGGAACTTTTCTAGGTTTCAACCTATGACCCTAAGTCTTAACAGAAGAAGGGTAAGTCATATATACTGGAATCCCATAAAATGTTAATTCCCTAATTTAGGAAATATAATAAAAAATATTGTGAAGTTTCGTGGTAATTTTGCAATCCCAAGGTGATTTAATGGGTTGATAGGCACTTGAAAATGAAGGGATGAAGGTATGATTTGGTTATCATGTAGGCTGATGAACTGTCTCTCCTCCTCAGATGTCATCTTTGAAGTCACTTACAATCAAACAATCTTGTTATCTGTCATATCATTTCTCATTGCATACTTAGGCAATCTGCTGTCTATAAGCAGTTATTACAACAACTTACCTGTTTTCCACTTATGTATAATAACAGTTTGTTCATTCCTCAACTGTCTATACTTATTTTCTTTTTTTTAACACCATTAGAAGCAGAAAGTCTATTTATAGAAATAGTTTTTAAACAAACCTGAAAATCGAGGAGCACTAAAGGCTGGGAAAAGTCTTTGCGATTAGAATACTCACATCAGGATGAAGTGGTGGATGAATGTAAAGAGTTCATGTGGTAGATGCTTGGTTCACCATGATGCAAACACTTTCACGCTAGACAGTGATTCAAGATGTTACTGCTTTCTGTTTATTTGATATTGCCTTCCCAGCTGAGCCTTGTTAACAGTGCAAAGTCAGCCAGATTAGTTTAAATAGCTTTCAGATCTGCAAGTACACATCTGTTTGTGCCCCTTCACTGTGTTTCATTTTGTTAAAAGTCAAATTAAAAAAAAAAAATCAGAAAAGATATAGGTTTGTATAAAACCAAAAAATTAACATTACATAAGAATCAATATAATCCATGTGAATCAAGATTGTCAATCACTATCAGGAGGAGATTAGGATTTACTGCTCCCTGCCTTTCCACCCCAAAGAACAAAACACCCAGCCCCCCTTCTCTGAGAAGATTATTGAGTTTCTGCCCAGTGTACCTCATTCCTTCAGGAGACAGGGTGCTGATAAGACTGGCAATTCATCTGATGCCACATTACAAATCTTGTATTACCTGCCCTGAAAGCATGGAAATGTCAATATTTAGAAAAAACAAAAATCTGCACATGGAAGGAGTTTGGAGGGGGAAAAGCATCTGCGAACTATACACTAGAAAAATCCTCCCTTAAGGAAGAAAGTTAAACAACAGCATGGGAAGCATGTGGGAAGGTATGTGAATTTGGCAACAGGCTGAACATGAGAGTCCTTCAGCAACCTTGGCCCCAGAAGCTGAGCGCCCCGTGCTGCCACACTGATGGTCTGTGGTGATGCGCACCGTTCCACCGCCCTTCTCTGGGCAGCACCCTCCGTGGGCATCTGTTAACGCAAGACCAACTCTCATGGCATATTCGTCCCTCTCTACACGGTGGGAGCTAGCTTGCAGGTGACTGCTTTAAAATTAAATGGTCAGATCAGCCAAGTTTGGTAAAAGGCTGTTCTTAACAGATACTGGTTAACGTGACTTGTGATGTCTGCAAAGGTTTAGGGGAACAGAGTTTGAACCAAAGCGACCTAAGCAGAAAGCTATTGATTAGCTTCTTTCACATTAGTTTGATTTGATGTTTGTGTAGACTAACAGGAAGACAGCATTGTGACATAAAAATTTCCGGCTGAAATAAAGCAAGGCAGTTACAAGTTGTCCACTGGGTTGATGTAATAATCTTTCATTTCAGAACAGCTGAATAGTGGACCCCAAGTGTAACCCTCTAGCAGATGCTTCTGTCAGCAGCAAGCAGCCTCTTTCAATCTGTCTTGAGTAGAAATTATGGGAAAATATAGGTTTTGGGTGGCAAAGAAATAATCTTTTCAGGGAAGATTCCCTCCCCCCCCCCAAAGTAGAGGAAACTAGGAATTGTTTTTTTCTTTCTGGTTATGGTGAAGGAACACAGAATTCCTCGGGCTGCCTTTCCACTCTCAGGAGCATGGATGTTGGAATTTATTTAGAAAAAAAACCCCAAAGAAACAGCAAGGTGTTACATACATGTATGCATGTTACCAAATCCATACAATACATTGGGGTGTTTTCAACATTTGCAAAAAGATAACTATATAAATTCTTAAGATCCAAAACTCTTAGATCTCACTAAAATTTGCTGAGAACATTATGATTGTTTTTTTTTGCCAAAAATGTTTATCCACCAATAAATTTCTCAAAAATATACCAGCTTAAATAAAGTGTAGACAAAGAAGATTTTTAAGACCCAGAAATGCAGTTTGGCGTGGAGAAAGATCACCTAAAATCAGTCCCTGCGTCATACATCACTTGTCTGTAGTGCAGAGATTACTGCATCTACCGGGGATATGAAAAACCTCAGCTCAAATCCCTTCTCTAACAGACTTGAAATTCTCTGCCTTATGTTCCTGGGAAATACCAACTATTTAAGTTACAGATCTGATTTCTCTGCCAAAGGCTATTTTCTTCCCTTGTGATGTAATCTTAAGAATAGATCTCCCACTGAAATCAAAGACAATCTGGGTTTGTCCGTTTTGTAGATGCTTGATGGTCAGGGTGACAGTGTCCGATCAAGTGAAAGATCAGGCATAGACATAATATGGACTTAGGCAGATGGGGTGCAAAGGTATAGCAGCAGGAACAAGCAGCTCCTGCTTTTATTCAGGATGGTCCCAAAGAAACAGAACCTTTACCCTTGTCCTACAGAATTTTTTATCTCAAAGTTACTTTTAAAAAAAAAATCCTAGAGATTTCTGAATATAAAAAAATGAATAATTTACCCTTTTGTTTTGGAAATTTTATCCCCCAAATCTGCAAGAGTACCATTCATCCCCAAAATGAACAACCTCCCCATACTGAACAAACTTCTAAAATTTCCCATGTGCCAAAGCACCCAGTATATGCTCAACTGTGCTGGAAGGGGACTGGGTTCTGCTGAAGTTAACACGTTTCTTTTGGCTACATAGAGTTAAATCTGTGCCTAATTGTTTTGGGTGAGCCTCAACTTTGAGCATGAGGCTATCCCCATGGACTGCAATGGGGTAGCTGATGTTCTAAAAGCTCAGCATATGCAGCAGTGTCTGGCTACACTGGAGTCACTGGAAAATGGAAGAGGCAAAAGATAAGCAATCCCTGAGCTAAACCCGAAATCTTAAAAATGTACACCAAAATATGAATACTGAACAAAGTATGGAACACTCTTATTCCTACCTTGTATAATAGACCCCTCACAATAAATAAATCAAGACTCAAGCACTGAAGAACAGGGAACTTTGAGAAGTTAGAAACAGTCATGAGTGTATGGTTTGCAACCTGATCCTCTTTCTATTAAATGCAGTGTTTGTTTTGTAAATTAAACTGTTCTTTTTCAAGTGTCAGCTCTTTCAGAGATTGCATTCTGGTTTTTTAGTATTGGTTCGTTGAGAACTTTTATCATTTTAACACTAGAAATGCAAAACATTTTATATTAGATAGATTCTAATGAATGTTATAATTAAAAGATTTTTATTTTTTTATTGCAGGAATTACTTCATACTTGATAGCAAGAGGCCCTGACACACATTCAATGTTTACTTACCAAAGTGGCAAATCACTGATAATTTATGCTGGGTCTAGCTCTACACAATAAGGTTACTGTCGCAGTAACAAATTTTAATTAAACAGGGATAAGTTAGGGATCGACTGTGTTGTGGTATCAAACCAGTATTTCATTATACTCCCATTGGATATCCATGTTCTTAGCTGCTTGATACCGAACACAGAAGGGTGAGGGCATCTGGTGACTAATCAAAGACAGAAGTTAGGTCTGAAGCAAACAGGGATGTGTTGTAATTCCACATACTGTTTGTATGGCAGAACTTTAAACGTTTTCCCTTTAGAAGTTATGGAGATGGACTCTTCTGGGCTCTGCCCCGGGCTCCAGCCAATATTGCCATGTTTGGCAGTCACTCATGGTTGCAGCAAAGTCACCCTGAAGGACTATGTCATTGGTAGGGAACTGCTCGACAAATGGGGAGTGTGGATCTGGGACCAGATCCTATGGTACGAAGCAGGTAAGAGGGGTTGGCAAAGGAAGGCAACACATCGTTGACAAGACCCCAGAATTGCACAGGAAGACTAGTTTCTAGCTCCTGTTGAATAAAATAACATCAAAGTGCTGTTACAAGGTGTAGTTGTAGTGATTGAGAAAAAAACACAAAAGGGGGGCAATACTTTTGAAACTTACCCCATGGATTCAGGCACTTAGTTTTCCAAAGTGGCTAGCACCACTGCCCCAGGTCTACTGTGGACTTTCATGGAACTGTTGACATGCAACTGCCAAAGTCAATTCTGAAAATGGGAGTAGGGTTCATGTGGAGATTTGCACTGGCGGATATTGAAGTAGATAAGCCCAGTCTGCCCAGTCAGCCTCACCCAGCTCCAGTACAGAAAATGTGTTGCTTGCATGAGGTTGGTTCTTAGTCCACGCTAGTAAAGCCTGCCTCTGGGTAGGATGTATCAGATGTGATCTGGGCTTACATCTATCTGGATCCCTAAACGCAGGCCTGCACAAAACCACCCAAATGCTTACAAAATACCCAAAATAGCAGGAATCAGAACTAGAAAACTGTTAAGTGTCTTACCCCAGTGCAATGGCTACGTTTCATTCTGGCATGTACCAACAGAAGAGGAAGAAGGCAGCTAGAGACGTACTTCAAGCTGTGCTCATCGTGATGTGATCATGGTTAACAGCACAGCTCCCAGATACAACCTGCCTGCTCCACAAAATCTGACTTCTCATTTCACTAACCCGTTTCTAGTTCCATGAAAAGTGCCATTAAGTTGCTATACATGCAAATATATGCATGAAATTCTCTGTCTTATTTGCTACTCAGTGAGCTTTCAGACTCGGTCCTGACCCCAAGCTGTTTCATGGGGGTAAGGATCTTGCCATTAATTCCAGTGGGCTGCATAAGGCCTTCAGCATGTTGCCTTCATGGAGATTTTGTGGTGGAAGTAAAAGGGCAAACGTCAGCCTTTAACCTTTGACTGCATATGGTTGTTGGACACGATTCCTCCCAGGTGCTGGACATGGTGGTACCTTGAAGGCTCAGCTCTGCATAACCCTGCCCTCCCATCACTCTGGCACTCTGCACATTTTCCGCAGCTTTCACAAGGATTTCAGCCTCAGCTTGCTTCCTTCCCCTCCCTCCCATGTGCCAAAAATGTGCCAGTTACAGAACAAAGGAAATATCAGAGAGTCGGTTTGGCGGGAGAGCTGCAGAGCCCAGCAATTACCTGCTGTTATCACCGTGGCTGTGCTTTCTGTCATCTTATATTTCACATTTGCATAGCTCTGTGTATTTGCTCTTTCATCGCTGTTGTACGCAAGCTGTAATCAGTTCATTTTATGGTTGTCTTCAGATAAATTCTTTGTTGATTTTAACATGACAGAAGTTGAAAAGATTACATATTATAAACAGATAATTAATATATCAGCACAGCTAGTTGCTCTGTGTCTCCCCATCTCTTCATGAGAATCACTTTTAATGTTTCCTCTCCCTTTCTCTCCTCCATGTAGACTGCCTGAGAATTAGAATGAAGCCTGACAGCTTGATTAAAATTTCTCCTGATATATTTCTATTTCAATAGAGGATTCCTCTGTCTTGAATAAATTGGTCACGTGTAAAAAATGAAATCACAGATCACTTCAAAGTAGGGCAATTTCATCCTAATAATATTTTTTGTTTAGTTTTGTCCATAGCTTGGGGATATGTTTATGTTCTAGGATTTTCATTAAACTAATACATAAACATCTTGTAACATCGGTGAAATTATTTTCTGATCATCATTTTAGGTAAGAGATGTACAATTTTCATTCTTTGAATGGTAAACTGAGGCACTTGCAGATGAGGTTAGAATTAAACTCATGCATCTTGAGACCCCAGTCATCTCCTGAACATCCTTCTACTCCCGAATCACAAGTAATATCCATAGCTAGCACACTAGAGAACATCAGCTTTCTTTCCGTTTGTGGAAGTCTTAATAATTGTTCAATGGATACACGGATTTGTGCGAAGTAAACTTAAGCCCCCTTAAGTCCACTTTTCTTAGCTACCTTCCATAAATCTCTTACAAGTATTTGATGGATTCTGAGATCTTGTGGCCCTACTAATGCAGCACAAGCCACTTTCTTCACAAAGACGTTTCTGCAGCTTTAAATAGAGGGAAAGCATAATGCATAAACCTGAGAGGGAAGTAGGGAATAGGAGGGAGGTACCTCTACAGCCTCTTTATAACCCACAAGTCAGGTCACTTTGCAAGTGCTGTGCTCGTCAATGTGAAATTTTACTTCTTTTTCATAGGCTGGTTTGGGAGCGCGTTTTTGTGTGTGACAGGAATGACGCCAAGGTGTTTGAGAGAGCCAAGGGGGAGCAGAGGGACCTTAAGCGCTTGGGGCGAGGGATGTCTGAGGGTAATATGCTGGGGCAGGTTTGTCAGGACCTATGAATCTTCTCCACTCCAAGCCACATATAAAACCTTTATATGGCCAAGACCTCTAAAACAGCCAAGACGTCTCTTGGCTGAGAAAGCTAAAGTGGAGCGGTGGCTGGGCAATGACAGTGAGAGCTACGGGGATGAGAAGCAATGACTGTATTTCCCTTGGGTCTGACTCGTGCTCTGAAGGCAGTTTGGGAAAGGGTGCCAGCACCACCCATGATCCAGCCTCAGCCTTCCCTGCTGGGCATCCTCCTCCATAGCACAGGCTTCAGGAGAAACCTGTCAGAGACCCAAAAGGCTGTGCCTGATTTTGATCCTTGGCCTTCTTTTCCTCCTAGTAAAACCTCACTGAATCCAGCTGAAGTGTAAGTGCAATAGGAGGGTTTCTGTCAGAGCAAATGGATATTTTCTTTCAGACTGCAGCATGCCAACACCCAAAGGTAGAACAAAAAAGTATGACAAGGACCTCAGCTGAAGGGCACCATATAGGATAACAGAATTGGGATTTACATATGGGGAAGATTCGATATCTGAGGAAGCGTAGCAGAGAAGCTGAGTGCCATGTATTTTCCTTCACACGTAATGGGATCCCCAAGCTAAAGCTCTCACCATCTTAAGCAGAGTTTTCAGAGGTGAACATCATTTAAATGGCCAGGATTTAGTTTCAGTTGAATACTCATCTCCTTTTGGGAGCCAAATTTCTGTCCAGAATTACAACCTGTTTAAATCTTTCTCATTTCAATCGGTGCAGTAGCTAAATAACAGTGAAGAGGCATTGACCTAACACACTGACACCACAGCATGTTTTGAATATAATGCCACTAGTATTAACACTCAGCCTGACTTCAGAATTTCTAAAAATCTGGATGGAACATTCACATATTCAATTTCCCTTTTCAGAAAAAGATAAACTCTCTGTATCTGTTGAGCCCTGTGCATTTCTGCAGGGTTTCACATGATGAGTCATGTCTCTAGAGCATGGTCTCTCATGCCAGCCCACACCTTGGTCCTGGATGAGATTTGCATGGAGCCTTACTGGCTCTAACGTCTCTGACATTTTGGCGAGACAGCTTGCCTGTCTTATAGTCCTGCTGTGAAGCAGCTGCAGCTTGGGACATGTAGGTCACGGTGGCCTTAAAGGGAAGGATCTAGAGCTGAAATACATCTTCCTGCTGAAAGGACACTTGTAACACCATCCAGAGATACTGGTAGATGGACAGAATTGCTCAGCATCCATCAGTAAAAATTCCTGTAGTCCCCCACTATATAAAAACACAGTACAAATAACAAATAATTCCAAAAGCTGATAGACCTCATAGCATAGTCTACAATATTGAAATGAAACTATTATCCATTACATAGTCAAATTTCAACAAAAAGTTTGTATGCGACTATAATTAGACTGGTAGCTGGTGAAAAAAGTAGTAACTGTGTGTGAAGTTTTTAAGTTTGGGACACAGGACCATGTGTCACGGTGCAGAGAATTCCAACTGCACCAGCAGCCTAACACAACTAGCAGCTCGGTGCTCATTGCTGCGGTTTTGGTGAGGTAAGAGGCAACCCATGAGCTGACAGTGTGTACGTAAAAGATAATTTAGCCTTGTAATTACAGAGATATTAAGTGCACGATCACATTTATTCATTTAATTAAGTTTGGCAAGTTTGTCCTATGACGTTAGATATCAATTGCTAAAGATACACATTTACATTTAATAAGCGTAATTTCTGACTTGCCTTATTTTGTTATTTGCCAAGTGAACATCTAGAGAGCCCTTGTAAATGGATTAAGCAGGAGAATAAGCTTAATGCACTACAAGTGCATAATTGTACTTTTATTGATCATTAGATTTTGAGTTAATTATGTGGTAACCAGGTTTATGTTTTAATATATCAAACCTCAATCTGTGTGCTCTTAGATGTAGTCTAGGGGAAGGAAAACAATTTCCAAACATACTGTACGAGTCCTATTTCGAATCTATTTACCTAAGGAAACCCACAACTCTGCATTTTAGAGGAGGCAGGCGTCCACTGCCTCCATCCAGAGCTCAGCAGCAGAGCTCACCTGGCAGCTCCTGCCGACTGCATGACGCTTTAAACCTGCCGTTAAGGAACCTCCTTGAGAGATGCAAAGGTGTCTTATTGTGGGAGAGTCTCCTTTCTCAGGGAGATGGCCATGTTTTCTTCCTTTTCCACCCAAATTTTGTTACATTTTGATTCTATTTTTTTTGTATCTGAACAGCTAGAATAATAAATTCCCCTTTCTGTAGGGAACAGTGAACTCCTCTTCTCTAAATAGCTATTGGAAAGTTCAATGTCTAGTGTGAAGAATTTACCAAAAGAGGGACATACATCCAGAAAGATTTTTTTCCCAATGATCTCAGGCATCTCTTTTAGCACAGGATGTCCTTCTCTCTTTCTATATAGAAGAGATTCCTAGGTGGCTAAGTTGGGGTAGATAGTTTATTAAGACAAAGTTAATGGAGAACAGTATTTGCAGACCACTGTCCATGAGTTCTAAGAATGGAAGAGAGAGGGAGAGAGAAACTCTGAAATGGACTGTCTCAGGGAAAACAGAATGAGATCCTAACATCTACCCAGGAGCTCCCTAGTTAATGATTTTTTCCCCATTGATTCCATTAGGTTTTAGATCAAGCCATTATGTGTTTCACTTCCTCCAAATTTCCTCAAGACGTGTGCTGGATATGGAACATGGACTTTGTAACCGTATTTCACTGTCCTGCACTCCTGGTGACGCTGGGCTTCGAAACACTGTGAAGTGCATGAGAGAATCAAGCAGCTCTAGAAGTTTACAGTAGTAAAATCTGTGGTGAAATTTAAAGAATATCCTCAGTGAAAAAGTAGATTTCAGATTTCCACAAGTAAATATTTGTGGCTTCCTTTGTATACCTGGAAAAGAAAGCACTCATTTTTAGAAATGAGCTTCTTCCCATGTGACTAATTAAAGAAATTATTCAAGTGTGTGCAATTTGGTGACATTCCATGGGGATGCATTTTATGGGACAAGTATCTGGAAAGATTTATTTCCAGTTTAGAAGTCTCTAAACGTGCAAGATTAGACTAAATTCCACTTTTGTGATGTCTATCAAATCATTGATTTCTAAATGTGGCCTACTGCCCTTTTGAAACCTCTTCTACTCATTTTAGATATGCATCTTTTTGGTGGAACATGAAATAACTCAGCTGCCCAAATTTCACTATTTCAAAAGACACTTTGCCGGATGCTGTTACATAGCTGACAATACTGAGGGAGATTTTTCAAATAGAAAAGTAAAATTTTAAAATCTCTTCTAACTATAAAAAGACATGTGAATGCTGAAAATATCTTAATGATGCAAAGCACAGTGTCCCCCACATGTAAGCTTTTGTTGGATGAACCTCCAATCCAGAATTTAATGTTATCTGATTAGGTGTGAACAGAGTTGTCAATGAAGCAGAAAACAGGACACAGCTGATAAAACAGTGAAGTTAAACAAAGATAAGGCAACTTTGTTGTAAAGCCAAAAAAATCCATTTGCATGATTCCAGTGTAGTAATTTTAATCCTGCTAAACTTAATCTCTTGGAAATGTAACCAGAACGAATTTTCCTGCCTCCAGCGTACCTGGGTTTTGTTTTGTAAACTATGTAGGATTTTATTAGATTCCATGGAAATAATCTCTTTAAAGTTATTCAAACCACATAATTATTATTGTGCCTGGGATTCAAAGACTTTAACATTTCAAAATGTTGGTTTAAAATCAAAATTAAGACAGTTGCTTTGACCTCCATTCTGGCAAGAACTTCCACCAAAGACAGTGCTCAGCTTTGCCTCAGATTCCAGCATCACACCTAAGTACCACTCCACAAATGCATCTCAAATAACCTTTTTTATGGATTAATTTGAAGGAGCCACAGATTCATTTTCAACCTGCACCATGGAAGAGTGTCGTTATACAATCAATCGCATGGGAACCCTGGACCAATGTCATGGCTGATACAAATTTCCGTAATAGCAGATATTTATGTCAGTTTGTATCAGCTGAGAACATGACCATCTCTTATGCTTGCCAGCGGAGACAAGTGATTGCATCAGTAGGTTTTTTTGAGTTAGCTCCATCTTGCAGGCACCACAGGTACCACAGGAGTGAAAAGCAGGTGGCAGTGGCTTGACCATTGATTTCTTACCTAAGAAAGTTCACAGAGTCTCTTGCAAGTCTGCAATGTGCCAGCATGTTTTCACTCTCGCCAGAGATGACTTCACTCAATAACTTCCCATCCCTTTTCATGCCCAGATCCCTGAAAATTTTCTGGCAGAGGAATAAAAATGAGTGGATTTTCCTGCATCATCCTTTGTGGAACCCTCAGAAATAGTACAATGGTTATTATTGCTATTAATGCCTTAATCACACCTTTGACTGCAAAGGAAACATGCCCTCCGTGTGCCACGAGTCACTGCATCGTAACCTTTACATTTCAGCCTGGCTCGGTCATCATCCAGCAAATTCTGTTTCTTCTGCCAGACGTTGAGTGCCGCGCCCGCACCGCCTCCCTCGGTATAAGATAAACTCTCTTGTCTTCTCCTGCCAGCTCCCATGACAACATCAATGGACTCCAGTTCTAATGGCAAAGCCCTCCTGGATAACTTTGCTGACTTATTGCAGTTTCCTAGGGACAGAACAACGAAAGGGTCTTCCAAGGTGGGTACAATTTTTGAATGTTGTTTTAGTTTTTTTTTTTTCTCTGAGCCTTGCTGCTTTATTTTAATTATTTGAAATTAAATGGGGAAAAAAAACCCAAAGCAGTGACAGGAGAAGGTATGGTCATTCTGATTTTAATGCCAGTACTCTGATAAGCAATATACAAATGGCAGAGGAGGAACACACAAATGGAAAAGAGAGGAAGCATCTCAAGTAGATTGTATCCAGCTGTCATGCACATGAACTGGACATGTACTTGCTGGCGGTTTACAGACCTCTTCAGTGCTCATGTTTCATGAAGGCCTGGATTTAAATCTCGGGCAAATCCCTGTGTGTGTAAGGTGGGTAGAATGGATGGGATACTGGCAAGAATCTGGATCACATTATTTGTAGACCCTGCTCTCTGCAATTGCACCAAGGCAATGTTAAAATTTTCACATAAATCTTATTGCTGATTTTAGTGTACTGCAGGGTCCGGGGTTCTGAGCTGTTTTTTCAAGCTCGTCCCCAGACCTACTCTTTCAGCTTAGGTCTTAACTGGTACACAACGACAAACAAAGGTCAGCTGGCAAACAGATCAGTGTCAACATTATTATCTTTTGACAAAATAGTGACTTCTTTGGCCATCTGAAGTTTGCATGACATGACTGGGCCATTCTTAAATAAATTATCTGTGTCTGGAAATAAGACGGTCCCTATAACATCAGCATTGTGTGGTTACAGCTGAAGACATTTTGGGTGAGAAAAAGAAATGAATTTATTGAAAAGTGATAGGAAAATGATACTTAAAAATCACCACATAAATATTCGGTTTAAATGGAAAGAGACAGTGATCTATATGGCTTCTGCTGTTGCTAGATCAGGAACATTATTTGCATTCTTTATTTTGCTGATGCTGTTAAGCTCAGAAAGAATGTACTATAATATTGAACTGATAAAAATGCTTGGTATAAAATTGAGAAATTTTCACGGTGACTGGTCAGCTGCTGACGAAAAAATACTTACAGCAGAATATCAAATGCTCTATGATAGCTTGTGGTAGGTGATGGGAGCTGTTCACTACCTCAGCATCTGTACATAGTATTGACAAGCTGTTGCTTACTTCCATCTCATTTTCCCTGTTTCCTTCCCCCATTTGTTTCCTCTTTTTTTCCCCATTTATTAATTGGTTTTCTAGCTGTGATCACCACTGGTAAAACAACATATTTACTAAGCTACGTCATTTTCCTTTGCCATTTTTTTTCCATATCCTCACTAGTGATGTAGTGCAATCTATTTGCTTTTTTCTAGGTTTTTTGTTAATATTGTCACCTCTTACTATCCAAGACTTGCTTTGCAGAGAAAAGAACCAAACCATCAGTCTGTAACGAACTATAAGAATATGATATATTCAGATCTGATATGTGATCAAAGAAAAGAGTTGAAAAAGTGAAGAATGATTTTTGAGTCCCTGATTTCTATACCTACACCTGAGCACTCAATATTTTTCCTTGCTGCCTGGCATGGATTTAGTCTGTACATATCAGTCCCGGGCATGGATAGAGCATGGTCTGGAGACATTACCGTCTTTCACAGGATGATTAAGGTTGGAAAAGACCTTTAAGCTCACCAAGTCCAACCATCAACCCAGCACCACCACTCCCACTAAACCATGTCATCCTTTTTTGGGGGTGGTTACTCTGTAAGCTGTGCTGTGCCACTTCAGCCATTTGTGCTATGCCTGGATTCCGGGGGGAGGTTTTGTAGGTGGAAGGACAGGAAAAAACCAAGAAGAGCAAGGACGAGAAAGCTGGGGTGCGAGTGCCCTTTGGAGCAAGGCTGGGGTGAGGGAGTCTGGTGACAGTGCTGGCTGCAGGCTGGGGCAAGCAGTGAGTCAGTGCAAGGCGCAACACATCCAGTATTGATAGCATAGCCTGCATTTTTCTGCAACAACCTGGTAATTTAACAGCAAAGTTTGCATATAGTATGTGATACTATGTATAGGCAGAGGAGTCTGGTGGTTAAAAAGCTGTTGCCTTTGTGCACTGGACTGCTCTGTTGTGAATAAGCCCAGAATGAGAGAAAACTGAAATGATGATGAAACCAAATTGAGTCCCTCTCGTCTTCCTCCTTCTACCAACATGAGGCTTGACAGCAAAAATAATACAGCATCCTGAACTGAAGATGAATAACTGAAAACCGCTTTGCAACAGGGAAGGAAAACTGAAAGACATTCTGTTTTATTAGATTTTAAATCAAGTTGTCCACACAGTAGGGAAATCAGTATGGCAAGCGAGTTTGGGTTTTTTGTTAACAGATTCAGATTAGGATGGTTTATCTACCAAAACAAGGTTTGTTTGTTTGTTTTTTTTAAAGAAAACATCATTATGAGAAAACTTCATGAAGAAAGAGCTAGGCAGCTGTATGCAACCAAGGACCGAGCCCGGTGCACAGTGAGAGAGGTAACAGGAATTCAGAAGACAGACCCTTGGCTGCTGCAGTTCTTGCAAGGAAAGTGTTAGGGCAGCCGGCAGACGACCAGGTGCTGACTGAGCTGAGGTTTAGCTGACTGAATAGCATGTGGAAAACCTCTGGACATGACGTGAGAAGTGGCTGGATATGACAGACAGCAACGTGAGAAGCTGACAGGTTACAGACCGCTCCATGGAAGACGGCTGTATAGCACAGGTTGTTAAGGGAAAGCTATGCACACAACAGCTGAACTTCACCAAAAAAAAAAAGATTTTTTTTTTACTGGAGATTTTGGAGCAAGTCACATGTTGTAAGTCCAGCAGCACCTGGATAACCGTATCAGTAAGAGCATATAAGAGCTACCAAATTTGGGTATGGATGTAGCAAAACTGGGTCCAATACAGAATAAGTATTTATGGGTGGGTTGTTTATTTGGGATGTGACTGGGGTGGAGAAAGGGAGGAACGTTTCAGATATTCCAAGCCTTGTCATTAGTTCCTGAAAGGAAACACACACAAAAAACCAAAACTACCAAAGATTTAATTTGGGATTTAACAATGTTAGAGTGATGTCACAGCACTTAATCAGACTTCATTATATCAATTTAAAAGTTTCCGGTGTGCTTCAGGATCTGAATTACAGGTTGAGTGAGCACACTGCAACTTTTTTTGAAACAAGTCTTCTGAAAGGAAAAGGAATGGAGAGGAAGAGAACGAAAGGAAGTGTGTACAAGCAAGATTGTAGGAATAAATTCTGTGGGAGGAAATTAGGCTAAGCTAGAGAGATTTTAATTTAGGCATGTGCTTAAATACCTTGTTTAATTGTACAGGACAAAGTCTAGGAAAATATTCAAACATTTCAGTAACATAAATTCATGTTTTCATTTATCTCCTAACAATCTGGCTTCTTACGTCTTTAAGTTTCTTCCAGCTTCTGTAAGAGAAAGGTGCAACCCAAGTGTCACATGTCCCCTCTCAAGCATTTTAATTCTCTAGACAGCTTCTGAAGTTGGTGGCTGCATGTGGCCAAACATGCCTTTTTGAAATGCAGATTACGAGAGTAAGAGTTATGCTAAAGGACAGGAAGTAAACTGTTGAAATGATGACACATAGCTTATGATGGATTTTCTTTCTAGGAAAATAAAAGCTTAATTGTAGAGTTAAAGTGTCACAACATAACACAGCATTTGATGAAAATGAAAGACGTTTGGTTGTGCTGGCTTTGGCTGGGATAGAGTTAATGTTCTTCATAGTAGCTAGTATGGGGCTATGGCTTGGATTTGTGCTGAAAACTGTGTTGATAATACTGGTTTTATATGTTTTTGTTACTGCTGAACATTGTTTACACAGAGTCAAAGCCTTTTCTGCTTCTCACCCCACCCCACCGGGAGCAGGCTGGGGGTGCACAAGAAGCTGGGGGGGACAGAGCTGGGACAGCTGACCCCAACTGACTGAAGGGCTATTCCATACCATATGATGTCATGCTCAGCATATAAAGCTGGGGGAAGAGGAAAGGGAGGGACATGCAGAATGATGGCGTTTGTCTTCCCAAGTAACCATTACACGTGATGGAGCCCTGCTTCCCTGGAGATGGCTGAACACCCGCCTGCCCGTGGGAAGTGGTGAATGAATTCCTTGTTTTGCTTTGCTTGTGTGCACAGCTTTTGTTTTACCTGTTAAACTGTCTTTATCTCAACCCAGGGGTTTTCTCACTTTTCCCCTTCTGATTCTCTCTCCTATCTTACCGTGGGAGGAGTGAGTGAGTGGCTATTTGGTGCTTAGTTGCTGGTTGAGGTTAAACCATGACACTGGTTTTGTGTGTTCAGGCAGCTCATGAACATACCTACATGGAATATGTATGAAATTAATAATTTTATTAAAAGAAGCAGTAAATTTAGCTGGGCATTTTGGATTAATAATCAGATTCTATCTGATTATAAGGAGCAGCGGCCTCACTTGAAACTCTTATGATGTCACATCTCATAACTAAAAATTCAGCATTTGTAAGAATTCTAAATTGCAAGAAGAATTGATATAGCTAATTCAGTAAGCATTACTCTTTCTCCTCTAAAATTAAGCATCCTCTCCGATCATGGAATTAACAGGTTTGACTTTCTGGGATTGCCATCAGCAAAGATGTAAAACTCAAGTCACAGTAACCAGTGTTCACAAAGCATTAAACTGCACTTTACATGAGACAGTAAGGCTAAAAATCCTCTGCGCATTGCATATTGAAAGATTACTGCCTATTTGACTGCCTTACACTTTCAGTTTGGTGGGGTAGTCTTCTCTTCTCATCCAAAGCTCTTGGGCAGAGTTGCCATGTGCTGTTAAGCAATCATGTTCCTTTAAGCGATGCGAGAAACAGTCCCTGCTCTTGCTTTATTAAGTGCTTTGGGGAGGAAAAGTGCTGCCCACACTTGCGGTATCATTGTGATAATCTTTGGTTTTGCGCTCATCTTGCTCATAGACTGGGTTGATTCAAAGCTGGTAATTGTATTTGCCGGGTGGCACAGTGAGCAGTTCTGCTATTATTTCACTGCTGCCCAAGAAGCAAAGCACGTGAAGCAAAGCTTATCATGAGTGCAACATCATGTGTCTGGTGTCTCAGCACTGACATGCTGACTCATCAAAAACTGTCTGTCTGTGCTCTATCACTGCATGATCTCTACGAGTGAAATATTTGATTTGATTTAACAGGCCATTGTATGAATCGACAGGTAAAACACATACACCCTCCTGGGACATCCCTCTGCTCTGCTTTGAACTCTTTCAAGTCACCGTTTATTCAGATAGTTTGATCTAAACCTTTGCCTTTTCTGTACAGTCTGGAATCACTTACCTATTTGTAATTCTTCATTAAAACACATGTCTTCCTGGACTGATCATTGCCTCTTCTATTTGCCTTTTATCTGTTTATATATCTGAACATACCGGTGTATTTGCACTACAAAAAAGCAGTGCAGAGAATGGTATGTTATCAATCAATGTCTCATTAAATAAGAGGCATATAAATATCTGAGGCAAGCCCATTTCATCCCCACGCATAGAGACCTTTTGTCTGCAGCATTTCAACAACGGGATCTAATTATGGTGATATTTGTTCTTGGCCATTCTGTGGTGCAAGAGCTTGGTACAGAAATGTTGCATTAGGTATTAAATATGAGGAACCCAGATTTCAGACTTTCTTATTCTTAACCCAGCCTTCTCCAAAACTACCATATGTAGACAGCTACCTGAAAGCCCACATACATACAGTACTGGGGATAAAATATTAGCACTAGGAGATAAGTGGGAAAAAAATAATGTTGTCCAGACATGATTAAACATCCATGAGAGGTGACATAACAGTATCTCATTTAGGATGCAGTTCTTTTCCATTGTTGTACAGGTCTGAAGAGCTAATATTTAACAAGCGGGTCTTGCTATCCATTTTGCTTTATCCCACTGATTATTGCCTTCATTATTTTATCTGAGATGAGCAATTTTTCCCCCAGGTTCTCTTTCATTCAAAATGCTGATTGGTCTTCTGGAGCACATTCATTGCAAATAATTGTGTAGATTCAACTCTTTCTATGCAAGATTGGGTGATGTAGCATTAGCTGCAATAGTTACAGTTGCTGTCTTACTCATTTTGCTGCTTAATATATTCATAATGCTTCTGTATTTTAAACTGAAGGGCACCTTGCCTTGGAAACAGCCTCTCTACTCTCAGATGAAAACTAGAATACATGGAAGCAAACATAAAGCTGAAGAGACAGCTTAAAAATTTGCAGCTCCAAGAGCTTTTCAATTGAAGAAAGGACTGGAACGCCCATGTTACAGTAAACCACATATCAAATGGTAATTGCAGGCTACTCCTACGCCTTGGACTTCCACATGCCCATCAATGGGTCCTTCTCAATCAAGCCTTGTCATATTTAGTACTCAATATTTCTTTTCATCTTACTGAAGGACCATTTATAGAAACAACTATTTACCTGTAATTTAGTGAAGTTCAGCAAAACATTAGGAATTAATCAAAGTCCTCTTATGACAAAACTCTGGAGGGACTCTGCACTTCTAGCAGTACAGCTGATATCAGTGTTTACTTTGTCATGAGAAATATTACTAATTTTCCCCTTAAAATTACAAAAAATAATGCTTCAGAAAACAGATTGGTTAATCAAAGAAGGTGAAAGTGGGTTTCATCACAGACACTTCCAGATACTGTGTATCCAAGTGATTAGCACATAAACAAGTTAGAAAAAAAATCCATTTGCATGGTGATCATTCCTTCCACAATAAAGCATGACTTGCATGTGTGTCCCTCTCTCCCCTTCTTTTAAAGAGAACCTCTAAAACCAGCAGGCAGCCAGGAAACTCATTCTGCACACAACTCAGTTTTGTCTCCTGAGGAGGATGGGGTACCAGACTGCCCCACTGGCTACCTCCCCAGCAGATGTTGTGACAAGGTGTCAGCACCACTGTGTAGAAGTGGGACCAGCTGATGGCCAGCAGACCATCCCACAAAAATAGCAGACAAGTCAAGTAGCACGGGTTCACTCATACAGTGAATCACTTACATGGGTGCATCCTCTATAAAAACCAGCTGAGTGCACAGTTACGAATTTCTCTGGACTGAGATGATCACCTGAATTGATGGGGTGAAGTCTGGCACAGGTACTTCAATGGTGACATTCTCATCACAAAGGTGCAACTTTGGCCAGAGGTCTAAGAAGGCTGTAGCCCCTCCTTGTCACAGCCTCTCCCTAATGCTGGATGAAACCCCCATGCCTCCCCTTGCTCTGACACTGGGGGAGCCCGCTCCCCCCTCATTTCCCAGCCCCTCACTCCGCCAGCAGTGAGATTCAGCCCAGCTCATCACACTCCTGCAGTGTGGCCTGTTCATCTCCTGTGGACAACCTGTGTAAGAAACAGGTAGGATTTGACCCTGAACTTCACATCTTGCTTTGCAAAGAACAGCTCCATGTTGTTCTTCACTACCTGAAATACTCAGCAAGCAGCTCTATAATGGTGATGTTAAAACTAATCTCCTGGCCTTCCTTCAGATTAACATCTTTATACCTTTTTTCTTTTTTTTTTTTAACTGCAGGATGGCTTGAAGCAAGGTTATTTCCTTTTGCACTCAGGAATCAACTAAGGAAAAAAAATCCAGAACAACCAACCACAAAGGAAAACAAAACAAAACAAAACAACCCCCTGATTAATATTCCAGGCCATCCATTTTATGGTTAGAAAAAGCCTTTGCACACAAATTCATGTGCAGTGTGTCCCAGGAATCATTGTTGTTCATCTCGCTAGAGGCCTGCATAAAGATCATATTTCTCTCCAAAAGCAAAATATGATTTTTTTTTTTCTTAGGCATTGTTAAGGAGTATTTATTGTTCTCCTGGAGAAAGGGTGGACATAAAGAGAGGATTCTGGAAAAACCCCGGTATCGTTAAACTAATGCTGCTGTGCATTACAATGAAATGCTGTACTTGTGAAAGCATGTGACATTCAATATCCAGCAAATTCATTGTTATTACTGTACACTGAATGTCAAATGAATTCATAATGCTGGTATATTGAAGCTAAAATATTATCCTGGATTCAAAGGATACAGTTCTGTTGAGAACTCACCCCAGCCGTTAGGGCAGTGGATAGCACTTTCAGAGCTCCACTGACGGGATTTTTTAGTGCTCCTGTTTGCTCACTTATAAAAACAAATGGCCCAGGAATGGAAGAGTGATCCAAAGCCGCATGAGGTCAGTGTGGGTTTTTCCCTTGACATCAATGGGCTGAGGATCGAGTCCGCAGGGTGGAGAGGGGAGGAAGGAAGGAAACAATGTTAGAAGAGAAATCAGTGAAGAGAAACTCTCCATCACACTTCCCCTGGGTATTTTTTCATATCAGCTTTCTGGCTGGATTTAGCACTCTGCAAAGGGGGAGAGAACAATAAAACAGCAACTTGGTACTGCAGGAGAGGGGCAGAATGATGTTAAAAACAATAGCTTAGCACAGCTAGAAGTATTTAATAAAATGCCTCCTTTTATTTGCTTCTGCCCATTGTGATTGAAATGGTCTTGGGGAGACCTCCGGAAAGGAGGAACTACTTTGTGGTATGTATGGGCAGAACCCTCTTAGACTAGCTACACCTGGGTGAAGAACTTATTCGGCACCTCCACCTCCACGTGGGAGGAATGCAGTACGTACAGAATACCTAATAGGGGCTGTAAAATGTATTAGCTCTGAGGGTGAAACTGTTTAGAATAAAGTTTATTCCTTTTTGCTGAAAAGTGAGACTGGTAGGTTATTCTAGATGATTTAGAGCTTTTTGCTCTTAGTGCATTATGTCATCAAATGGAGTGGGAAATTATGGAGATTGCAGTGGAATGATTTTTGCTTAAGAATATAGATTGCCTCACATGCTCATTGTTGAAAAAAATGTTCAACAGGCAAAATAGGACCAAATAGGATTTTCACTTCTTTTGATTTTCTTTCATCAGTCTCTTTATTTGCCTTTAAGGACATTTTCTCTCCTTTTTCTACTGTCTCTATTTTCCCAGTGCTATTTTATTTTTGTGCACTTTTCCTAGGGTGAGCACAGTGCAGGCTTCTTGTTTTCTCCCTCCTCTCCACCCAAAGTTTTAAACTACTCCTAATTTGTTCTATGTCCCCTATTGATGTCCTCGGCAGTGTCTTATTCTGGTTGGTGACTCTCAGCACTTCTTAGTGTCAATAAGAAATAAGTCACAAGTGGGAAGGGGCTTAGCTAGGCTGAGCAATATGAACAGATGACTCTTGATTTAGGAGGGAGCTATCAAGTACCAAGTCATTGATTCACTTTATGTAATCCTCATACAGCTTCTCGCTATTTGCTGATTCAAGAGGAGACCAAGCATTTAAAGATCAATAAGTATTACACTCCAGTTTTCCCTTCAATGATGAACACACCATCCGTGGTCTCGTTTGTCTCAACTATAAAACTGGACGACCAGAATCTGCTCTCCATGGCATCCTGGTAAATCTCGAATTGCTTCACTGTCTTCACTGGAGTTACACCAGCTTTATCCTGATGAGATGCAAACCAGAATTTAGCCTGAAAGTGAAGTATGTTGTGGAAGACATAGCGCTCATTCCTAAGGTGAAAAAGTGACGTGTACTCTGCCAAGAAGTAACTTTCTCATTGATTTAGTAAGTCCATGCTGGGAGTTAAGGATTTTTTTCCTTTACAGTATGAGACTAACCTGAGTATAATGATCTGGGGCTTGATTGTTGAAAGCAGGAAGACCACTCAGTGTTTTCAGAAACTTGCAACTACTTATAAAGCTTCCTGGAATAATCAATGGCAAGGAAATTCTTTGTACCTTTGCCCCGGGTGGAAGAATGTGCTTGCAACTCTGTTGAGACTTTCATTTCTATCAAAGGTATATGGTCTATGTCCCAAGCAAGAAGACTCACAAAATCTTGGCCCTGCTGAAATCAGTGGGGGTTTTGACACTGAAGGTGAAATTTCACTGATACTGTCCAGAATGAAGGATCCATGCCAACATGTCACATCTAAGCAAACAAGATATGAATTAATATTACTTCAGCACAATACAGTACTTCAGTGTCTACTGTTCTACAGCATGAGTTGGAATTGCCATGACTGGTTAGATCAGGGCTCCCCACAGACTGGAAGTTATCCTCAGACCTAGCATTCATTCTGTTGCTTCAGAGTAAGCTCACCATTTTCTTTAACATTTTTAGAAATATATTTACAATAAGGGAGTGTCAGGGAAAGTGTTATACTTTAAACAAAAGACATGGAATTTAGAAAAAAAAAAGGCTACAAACTGCAACAATGATGAATGAAAAATTACCCTTAAGAAAATGCATACTAAAACAAATCTGTTGCCATGTATTCATGGAAGTCTGCTCAAGGCAAGAACCCTCTTGTGTGCTCCTGTAATCCAGGTATAGACCTTCTGGACTGGCAAGGTGTAACAAAAATATCCACTCTACTATTGTAGTTGAGTGGGGTAACCCTTCATAAAGACCAGCTGACAAAACATCAAGTGGAAGTTTGGACAAAATAATTTCTTTCATCATGAAAAATACAACAGCTTTCAGGATTCTGGCTGTTCATGGATGAAGACAAATGGAGTACAAAGGAGAACTCTTCCAATTGCTATAATCCAAAAATTAAGAGGTTTAGCAAACCACGCAGCCTGAAATGTTGAGTATATAACAACATTTCTCAAGACATGTCATAGAAACAAAGCACCACAAGCAGTATTTTTGTCAGATAGTGAGTAAGGTCAGGATGTACTTGGATTCAAAACCCTCAAGGGAAATCCAGTTTCTGTAGGGAAGTCTTGACTCTTTCACTCCAGTGGAAGAATATGCACTATAAATCTCTGTTCTGATGAAGTGAGCAAACACAGGCTTTGGGGTCAGTTCCTAAATAACACTAACAGTGTTCCTAAATAACACTGTAAATAAATTCCTTCCAGTGTGTTGCACTATAGGAAGATTGGAACTGCTGACTTGCAGAAGTTCCATTTTTTTACTGAGATGCTTTTTTTGCTGTTTTCAAGTGAGGTTATAAAGGCATGTATAAAAAGGGCATTTTTCTAATACTATAAAATGAAAAAAAAAACAAAATGTGAAGAAGTGTACAGACTTACCAAAAGGGATCTTGAGTGCAGTCCGTATCTTTGGAGACTCATTCAGATGCTCTCACCACTGGATCAGACATCTACCCCGCTTTTCCTCACTGCAATGAGGAAATGGTCTTTGCGTACTGTTCCAAAATATTTATAAAATATTGCTCTAGTGACCCAGCTCATGGTCTCCCTAGGAACACTTCTGTCTGGACAACTTAAGATTCTAAGGCAGATGAACTCTTAACCAAAATCTGTTTCTGAGTAACAATAAACACTAGGCTTTTGTATTTCATAAGAGGAATTCAATTCAAAACCCAAGACCTTGCTATACTGGCTCATTGATTTCAGGGCCACTTCATCAAAAATGTGTAGCAGGCTCCAAATCCAAAATTTTGAATACATATGGTGCCAATTTTCAGTGAAATTTTGAGTATACCAAGGTTTTGAATTCCCCCATGTAGCATATTTTGGTTAGACTGAAGGAGATTCTGTCCCCAGTAGACTTTCCAGAGAGCCTGTGTTAATGTAATACTAGATCTCTGGCAAGAAAATTCATGAGAGAAGGGCCAACCATTTACTATTATATTCCCTGTCATCCTTCAGAAATGTCAGTTACACAAGCTCAAATTCCCTGTCAGCACTGTAGGCTGCTGGTGGATATCTGGAAGGCAATCACAGGGGGCCTGGGACTGTCTAAATTGCTGCAAAAGGAAGCCTCACTTAAGCCTACTATACTTTTCACTGCTGAGACGGGCTTGCACCAGTTATGACTTGTAACCTAAAGTCACCGGTCTCTTGGGTACCTCTGTCGTGTTTCAAAAAGCATGCTGTGGTCCCTAGCTATGTTTATTGTATTTGGTGCCAAACAGCAATGTTGCAGATGGCACACACATGGGAACGATGTAGAAATGCTAACTAGAAATCGGTGACACCAAACCATTCCTCGTTCTTTTTGCCATCTTTGGCTTTGTAAATTATCTTTCTTTTCAATAATAAAAAACATTATTCTGAATGCTGCGTATTTTTCCTTTAGTGTTGCATTTTGACATCTGTTTTAGGGTTAATAGCTTTCTTCGTAACCCCTCCCACCCACGCACGTGCATACCCTATCAACCTCTGGAGAAGAGAGAGGGAGGAAAAGGTCTGAGCGTTGAACACCAGTTGCTGTAGACAGAGTTTCCTAAAGATTTGAGGCGAGTCTCAGACTTTCCTTTTGACCTAGGTATTAATGATGTTAGTGGAAAATCAGCCATTCTTAACATACCAGTTTCTCTGATTTCTGATTCTCCCCTCACTTATCAAAAAGAATACAAGAAAGGCTACAAGAGGTCAGACCAAAGCTCCACCAAGCCCAGTGTCTGGTCAGTGTCCAGGAGCTCCCTGGACATGTGCAGGGATGGGGGAAAATACCGGGGTCACCCTGATCTGTGTATCCTGTTGGTTTCCTGTTTTTATTTTTCAGACATGTGATCTATACACCTTTTCCCTGTTTTTGTTGTTGTTGTTGTTTTGGTTTGGTTTTGGGTTTGGGTTTTTTTGGTCTCCTGGCATCATTTAGCTTCTTTGTTTCCCCTGCTAAGTCTTCCTTTTCTGGAGAGGGTGGTGAGGTTTCATTAAGGCTGCGTGTCAACTTCATAATATAGGCAATGGTGGTATGAGATGTCATTTAGAGAGGACATGAGGGGCTGTCTGCTGTCTGCAGCACCCACAGTTGCAGAGTAGCAGAAGGGAAGGACTGAGTCAGCTCTTTAATTGCATTTAATAGCCCTGATGGGTTTTCCCACCAAAACTACAGTTTGTAGCACAAACTACTGTTGTGTAGCACTTCCTATCCAGTCTCAAAGAGATGAACATGTTCAGGCAGGTTATTCAAGAAACTCATAATCCATCTGAAACATCAAAAATCTGAGGTATTTACATCTCTGAAAGGTCTAAACCTCCTTGTCTTCCTCCAACTGGTGAAAACATGCTTAGATGCAGCAGATCCATGATGCCTTAAAACAACTTTATGACATATGCTAAGTATCTTCTTGTTTGCACTCATCCTTGACCTTCTGCCTGGAGTTCTTCTCCAGCACTTCTGCCAGTGCTGAAGCTGGAAGTAGCTCCAACTGATGAGCAAAAGCCCAGAGAGTCCAATGTGGGTCCACTAATCTTCATGCAAATCCAGCTAGCACACTTCACCCTGCACTAACCCAGTTCCCAGGCTGTTTCCAGATCCTAATGCAAACCACCGAAATCTTCCTTGGGTTCTGCTCTAAACATAGTGGGTGATTCCTTTCTTATTACACTCAGCCTGGATAACTGGAAACACTAAAACAATTTTCTTCTGGCATCAGCACCAAGTTAACCAACGTCACTTGTACGCTTTAGTGTACTGCTCCAAACCCCAGCACAATGAAGGAAATTCTAAACTAAAGTGTGCAGGGTGGCAGGGGAATGCAGTAATCTGCCACATCACCCTTGGTGCTACGTAGGATGAATGAGTAAATCAACACAAGGACTTTTGTTTATAAATGTAAACAGTATATTGTCCTAGTTAAAAGCTGTTCCTAATCCCTGCTACATTTCATACTTCAGCTGTGCTTGAAACACGACACATTTACCAGATAGTCCTTCCTTATCAGTACAGCCCTGTTTAAAAAGCTCTCCAGCTCGCCATTGGGATGGCAAGGTATTGCAAATGAGGTGGCTGCAGTAGGCCAGGCTGTATCACCAGCCAGCAACACCGACACAACACGTCCTGATTAGAAGAGCGCAGCACATTTGCAAGGATAGAAATGTCATCTCTGTTCTGTGATGTAGTGTGCTAAAGGGCACTCAGGAATGAAATACTAATTTGAAAAGACAGCTCTACTGTATGCTTTTATATTAACCCCTGCTGTTGAAGACAGTGTGATCTTGCCGTTGCCCACTCTTCCCAGAATGGGACTTCCATGAGGGTTTGTAGTGTTACTGGGTTCGCCCTTTCCAGATAGATCCTCCAAGGGTGGACCTGGGGGGCTTAATGTGGATTTTGAGACCTGGCTTGCACCAACACTCAGCACAACACCAATGTGTGTTTTCTATGGCAACGGAGATCACAGAGAAACTTGCTTTCTGTCTT
Organism: Phaethon lepturus; assembly: GCF_000687285.1. Classification (NCBI taxonomy): domain Eukaryota; kingdom Metazoa; phylum Chordata; class Aves; order Phaethontiformes; family Phaethontidae; genus Phaethon; species Phaethon lepturus. Next base: position 113,951 of record NW_010535549.1, read on the forward strand.
TCTTTCATGGTCTCGATGCTTATCTTTTGCTCAGGGAGAACTGTGGAGTTGATACTGCATAATCAGTTAGAAACAGCAAGCTCAATTTTTTGAAATTCAATCTGAAATTCTTAGCTACGGCAGTGTTCCTGCTGCTTCCGATGGACTTTCAGCTGAGTAAGGAGCGCAGAGTCAGACCCCAAATATTTACACCTCACATGACACTTGATAGCACAGCCAAGGAGAAAAACAACAGAGTATAAAGCCTTGCTATTCAGCTCTTACTGTAAACTAATCACAGCCATAGGTTCTTTGTGTGATTTTGCATAGAGACATTTACTCTGTCCATCATCTCTTTAACCTTCCTAAATATAGAACATTTTCACTTATGAAGAAAAATCCACTTCCAGGTTGAAGGTTGTTTCACAATCCTGAAAAGGTAATTTTCACAAGGTAAATATTTGTATCCCAGCTGCTTTGTCCTTTCTGCATCTTGACTGGAGCTTGGCACTGCAACTATTACAATGATCTTTCAGAGCCAGGTATGTTAAGAATGAATTATCAACTGCCAGCAGATAATAGGAAACATGTAATTAGTTAAACCAAGATGGACTATATGTAGGAATCAGACCACTCCGGTCACCTCTGATTTAGGGTGATCAGTGACTCAGCACGGGCTGATTCTATTGCTGGACCTTGAAAGCAATTGCACAAAGATAACCTCCTTCCGCAGCTACATCTGACTGACTTGCTGTGTACAAACAGAATTGCTCAGAGTTAATCATGCTGGCTGAAATCAGTGCTGGGAGAATGACTGCCAGATAGTGTCTTGACCTGCAATTCAACTTCAGTAGGTTCCTGCCTTGCTCCTCTTGGTAGCCTCAGGGCAAAACTTGACCCAAGCTTTTCAAGAGTGGAGGCAAAACTGAGTTTTTCTGCCCCAAAAGGTGCTTTGTCTATGGGGAAGGCTGAGGTCAAGCATTGGAACAGGCTGCCCAGGGAGGTGGTAGAGTCACCATTACTAGAAGTGTTCAAAAAACATGTAGTCGTAGCACTTCAGGACATAGTTTAGTGGGCTCGGTGGTGTTGGGTTGATGGTTGGACTTGATGATCTTAAAGGTCTTTTCCAATCTTAATGATTCTGTGATTCCGTGATTCTGTGAGGTGGCACTGGTAGGAGAGTTTTCTTTTAGGAGCAGGAGTTGGACATGAAGTGGCTGGGCACCCTTTTCCCTCCCAGAGTAACCTCAACTCCAGCACACCCCAGGACCCCCTTCTCAACAGCAAGAAGCAACCAGCCTGGCATAGACCAAACTGGCTGTCTTAGGGCACAGAGTAATCTTCATGTCCCCTGGAGGTGGCTCTACTTCCCTGAGCCTGAGCTTCTGGTCATTGGCAGAGGTTGAGCTTTGCATCAGACTATCAGACTAGATACCGATCAACAGCCTAGAAAGGGGAAGGTGACACTTCAGCAAGATTTAAAACACAGGCACACAGAGGGAAATGTAAGAAGGATTGAAATGACAAGGTTTTTGAGTTAATGCTATCTTGGCTGCCACCCAGGGGACATGCTTCACGCTTGACTGGCTGCTGCTGAAAATCCTAGCTAGTACAAATATCCCATAATAAGACCAAAAATTGGCTTTAACCCCCAAAATGTGAGAAACCATCCCCTTTGAACCCAGCTGTGGTATACGGGCAGGCATGCAAGGAGGCTGATTCTTTCTGAGCTGTCAAGAATGGAGAACATAAAACTGTGGCAAGACAGTTGTATTTTGGGTGCGTGGTTCTTGTGTAGCCTGCATGGTTGTCTGAAAAGCTTGTAACAGAGAACCAACGTACGTACAATTGCTGAGATGCCCCCTTCTGAATGCCAAATACATGGCAGAACATTTTTAATGAAGAGTGCTGCAAGACACTGTGCCATTCGTAAATGGACTCTGTGGAAAGCTCCTCAGCTGGCTGCTTCCAGGAGGGAGTCATCAAGGGAAAAGTTCACTAGAGACATTTTCACTAGGTTGGGCAGAAAGAAAAAAAAAATCTTGCTGTGGATCTGCAATACTTCAGTTTCATAACCTCTTTGGCCTCCCTCAACAAAGGTGATCATCGTGAGGAGTAAATGGAAAGCAGATTTACGTGTTCCCAACAAGATTGTCCTTAAGTGCAGGAGCTGAGCAAGCTGAATTTTGTAAACTTTTTCTTCCCAAATCTCACAGATAATGGTCCCCATCAACCTTGATTTCTTTTTTCAAGACATTTTTATTTATAAAGGCCAGATTATGAATGCTGGACCAGCCTATTGGGGATTTCAAGACTAGCTTGCTCTGGTCCTGACCTCTGCAGCATATTGAGGTTACATTATGATTTAATCTGAAAAATGCTCTAACACCTTGAGCCTGTGGGGTTTTTTTCTACAAAAATGGTAAGTAAATAAATAAAAAGGTGAGATAACCTCCCTTTCATGTGGTCTTGACACACCAAATTAATCTATGTGGCCAAGTGAAGAGGGCCACTGAAGGACATTTACAGCTAAAATTTTTGAATGGATGAGAGGAGAATGAAGAGGATATTAAAACACGCAACAGGTAGAAGAAGTTTGAATAACCAAGGTGAGAGAAAAACTCCCACCTAAGAGTGTTTTATGGGACAGTCATAAAGAAAAAGCTAAATATTTTGTGAGATGAAATCTTGAGTGACTCCAGCAGAGTCCCTAAGCGTTCATACATTCTGGGTGTCAGTTTCTATAACTTGATGGCAGAGTTCTGGCATAGCTGTAAAATCAAACAATTGCTAGCCTTTACTTTCCACCAGGTAAAAAGTTAGCACGTTTGTTGAAAGCAACAGCCCTCACAGAGTATTTAGTGTCACACCAGAGATGACCCTGTCTGTTCACTTGCCCTGGGATGTTCTTTTATGGAACCAATGAGGATGCTTTGCCTTCTCCTCCTGTGAAAGAGGCATCCCATCCCTCCCATCCATCAAAAATAAGTGATCAGCAATATCCTGAATCCCAGCTAAAGCACAGATCTCTAGCTTCTTCCATTAATCAAACTGCAAGCTCTATTTGGAAGGTTTAGCTGAATTTATTGAATGAATGGATATTTCTGATAGTAAATCATTTTTGTTCCTGCAAGCATTTCACATACAGTTTTATTTTAAGGTTAGTTGGCCAGCTCTAGCCAATGCTGAATAAACAAGCTGTCTGTCTCTGTAAACAATATCTGTGATTTCCCTCTTCTGCAATAATACAACAGATGTACTGCAGGTGGAATTTTCCATGTTCCATGAAAATGATTATTTAATGTGATTTTCCACCAGCAAATGGAAACCACAGTACAAAACAAAGATTTTTCTACTATTTTTGTGCATCTGGGAACTTATTAGATGGTAATGCTGGAACCCTATTATTTGTTCCCCTTAGTTCTGGACTGCACATTTTCTTAGACTAACCATTATTGAGAAGTAGATCTAAACATGTGGAGGTGAGAACTCCAGGACCTCTGTAGCTCAGACTGACCTTTGCATTGGGACAGGAAAATAAATCTGAATGAGAACCTACCTGAAATTTGGTAAAGTGTGTACCATATGTGATATATCAGAAGACCGTACTTCGATACCGAGAGTATTGAACTCCCCAGTGGGGTTCACAGTCACATATGTTTTTTCATCTCCTTTGCCAAAAGACAACAACATTAGCACAGGCACATACAGAAGAGCTGCCATGAGACTTCTTGTTCCCCTGCAGTGACTAGACCTATGTCCTGTTCCCTGCAATAGCCATAGGAGAGGCTTTAACTTCCCACTTAGTCCCATCTTCTTTCACTCCTTTGCTGCAGAGGTGACCTGATTGTACCTCCATCACTGTGCTGAAACTCTTTGGACAGATGAATTGGGAACACAAATTATGCCAGTACTGTGGCATCTAAATGAAGGAGAGGAAGAAGTGTAAAGTCTCTTTGTTTCTTCTGATAAAAAGCATGCTTGTTGTTATTGTAATTCAAACTCATGGTTTTCACTGGAGTTTTTGCTGGGTTTGGTGGGGAGGAGATGGAACTGCTTTAACAGGAGACTTGCAAATTAGTCTATGAGACGTTTACTTAAGTCATTCAAGGTGTATCAGGCAATATCAGCTGTAAACCTGATCTCTAGTCTGAATGGTTAAGTTTCTTAATCTGCAGGGAGAAAGAGTGATGAACATTAATTTTTATTTGACATTGACTGGCTCTAAGCATTTTCACAGACAGGCTTGGTATCATCTGTGTGTCATCTGGAACTACTGAAAATACCATCTGAAACCCCTGCAGCATGAAGCACTGGTTACTCCTTTTCTGCCAGAAACGTTAGTGGAGCCACTGATGTAGCCACTGGGATATGTTCCAGTTCTTCCTAATAAAAGAGAGAAAACTAAGCTCTCAAGACATCTTGCTGCTGGGCTAACTTGCTGTAACCACATGATTTTCACATTTTCTGCAGAATGAATTAAATGATCCACATCGAACATCAACAACAGGAGTAACTCAATCTGCACTTTAAAGACCTGGTTGAAGCCCACACTTCCTCTAGCCTCAGGCACTGTTGACTGATAGTGAGACTTGTAAACAAACCAGGAGAGATAGCACAGCCCTGTTCATCTTCAGTCCCCTGCTGTCACAACTCCTCCTTTTTCCTGACCAAGATAATCTTTATTCTAACCCAGGTACCTCACCTCTCCTATAGCCAGAGAAAAACATCCTCTTGTATTTAAAATGAAGTAAATTGCTTTAGGCTATTATAGATAAATTACTGATGAGCCAGAGTCCAAGCACTGTATTTGGCTCTACATGTGAATTGTAAATGCCTATACAATTGTGAATTTTTTAATTTCTAAGTTCTTTTATAAGAGCAGCTTCCTTCAAGACGAATCACAAGATATTCTCAAGTCCATTTTGATTCAGGATGGTGAGTAAAGATTAGTTGCAGTGTTGCTATTACAAAGACAGATTTTGCATCAGTGTCAGCAAGAAATGGCTGCTCCCTTAACCGCTTCACCAAAGTTCATGGTGAGGGTGAGTGGAAAACTAATGCTTCCTCCTTGCATTTTGAATCAGACTGAAGTTAAATAAATCAAATAAAAGTCACTCATGAGCCCTGAAACACTAAAGCAAGACTGGTAAAGGCAGCTTCACTGATCTGATTCAGAGAGATCATCCATGTCCCTGATGTGACTGTGATCCATCAGGCAAGAATATGGAGCAGGTAATCTGGACTGTTAGATTCTCTGTGCTGTGACGGATGCAAAAACAAGAGGCTGCCGGGGCCCTTGCACTGGACTTGACCAAAGTTCATCAAAGCCAGCAAGTTTTGTTAATCCATGTTGTCTCAAGAAACAAACATTTTCCAACAGAACTTGGATTTTATCTGAAAAAATCTGGATCTATTTGTGTCTGTTTGTGCTAGACTCCTGGTTCAGAAGGAGCTTCTGCAATGATTGATTCACTTCTTAACTCAAAGACACATCTGTAATGAAAGCTTAGAATAACAATGCGGTTTTCCGCTGCCCACTTGGGTTACAGACTTTCCAAGGCTATGGCCATCTGCCTCTTCGTAGTTATCCCACAGGCACTTCTGTAATATGCATGATTATCATTATCTTCATAACTAATAACAGATTTATAAGGCTTTGAAGTTTTGCTTTCTCTGCTGGCTTGGGAGAACAATAGTGAGCGATGTGGGCCTGGGGGGTTTCTTCAATCTCTCTTTAGCAGAGAACTGCAAATCAAAAGCCAAACTAGTGGAGAGATTGTCAGCTGTGAGAGAAGCCAGTCCACATTCACTTGAATCCAGTGATCCTTATCCAGTCTTGTCTAGGTATTTAACAAAAACTTAAGCCAGCTGACCTTTGCATAGTCAGAACTTGATTTTTATTCTTGAAATCTATACGAAAAAAAATCTCTGTAGAATAGCAATTTAACTCTTGCATTGACCTTTGGTTGGACATTAATGCTAAGAATACATAAAATGGGATTTGCTCATAGCGAATGGTTTTCTACAGCTGACAAGCAAGTAGAGGAGCCCCTGGATTTGTTCTGTTGTGTTTATCACCTAGAAATCATAACAGAATAGTACTTTAGATTTTTGAAAGCATCATAAATCCAAAATATGTGTAATCACTCTACAATTAAAAAAAACCACAACAGAGTATATTTTTACTTCCAGTCAAAGGGTGCCTCTGACGAAAATACAAACTGACTGAAGCTTCTTTCACAGACATATACAAGATTTGATGAAATTTTCCTTTTGAAAGTTTTTCAGTAGCACATGGACTTGCTGGTCAAAAGAAGTCAGATGCCAAACTAGATCTTAAATTAAAACCCAAAATGTGGATAAGAACAAAGCACTGTGCCAGGGTCTATCTTCATTCTTTTGTTTTCTGCAGAAGATTTCCAAATATCTCAGTTAACTAAGGGAAAAATAACAAAAATCTCACGAAGTTCTGAATTTCCTGTGTGGCTCCACTTTTAATAGTGAACAAGCCAGCCTGCACAGCACTTAAGGACTGGAAGCAGGGAATGCCACAGGGAGAAATTTACCCTGACACAAACATGCTATTGCTTGTATTTGTCAAGGACACTTGGATGGAGTTAACCATTGCTCCTCCTGGGAATATCTCGGGATTTGATGTGAATGTAAATGTCCATACAAGTTGTCAACTCTCTTCAGTTATAAATACAGCCTCCAAAACTGTGTCACCAACAGCAAAATGCTGCTGCTTCTGTGCTCAGCCTGTGCACTGAGTCAGTGGCAAAGACTGCAGGAGGAATAATGCTCATCATGGGTTTTTTCGTCTAGTAATAGGCAACCTGTGAATTTTGGATGTCTGCAATCAGTGGTCATGTATGAAAGAATAGGTGCTCAAGTATGAAGAAAACCTTCCTGATGGCTCTGCTGGGAATATCCTTTGTAACATACCATCTGCTTTTTTTTAATCTCTTCATTTTAAAAGATTGAATAGTAATTTTTAATCGTTACTTCTAGAAGAAGGTGAATCCTGCAAAGCAATGTATGGCAGCATCAGAAGGGGTGGGACAGCCTATATATAGTAGCTGGCTGTTTCTTTTTCTTTTTTTGAAACAGAAGGTGTAACATAGATGGTGCTCCATGCCTCACTGTTCCATTTGTAAAACCTTATCTGGTGCTTTAGTCATGGAAAAGTAATTTGCAGCACTTTGTTTCCTCTCAAATAGAGGTCAAAATGTGCTAATGTCTGCTGGGAAGGGCTGCAGAGTCTAAGGCGTGGTGCACTGGAAGAACCATTAAAGTGCAGGTAAGGTAGAAATAGCCCTGCAGTGTATGGGGCTAGATTCCTGTGCTGAATTGTATTTAATTCATAAGGTTGATCTCATAGGATTTAACCACTGATAAATCACCAAAGACTGTTTAAGTAAAGATGAAACTAAACACAACCATGTAAACAAGAAAGATAGTGTGATTGGCACCCAGGCCAATGTCCTAACAGGACTTATTTCTCCACTAAAGGAAAATACTTGAAAGAGTTTAGTGACATTTTTAGAGGTCATTAAGCCAAAGTAATTTATTTAAACAAATCAACAAGCTGCTGTTTTCCACTCAGGACCTTTTCTACTTTTGGATATAAGCAGTGTAGCTCCAACAACATCATTACCCTTTGAAGACTTAGTCCTGCAGAAGAGCAAGTCCATAACAATTACCTAGGCTCTTTAGTAATGCTACCTCTTACTGCGCTGTGCCTCCCTTCTCTGCCGCAGGGCACATCAGCACAGAGATCCTGGAAGGCACTGAGAGGAAAACCAGAATGAAGTGGTGTGAAGAGGATGCAGATCATGAGGGCAAAAGGAATCTCTTTGGGACTTCCCCAAACCCATAACTTTTTTCTGGTGTTTGCAGTTATTTGCAAATGTTCCTACCCCATAAAACTATCTGGAAAAGGCTGGATTACTCAAGCATTCAGTGTCAGTGTCGTTCCCCACAAAGTCTTTTACAAAGCAGTGAGTAATCTGAGAGACAAAAATAATTCAAGACCTTAGTTAATCCATTTTGCAGCTGTTGGCAGCTTTGTCTCTGATCACCGGCTGGGATGAACAGTCTAGAGGAACAGAGCACTAGGCAGACTCAGAGGAGTTATAGGCAGAGGACTTTCCATCATTCAGCCCATTTCCATATTGGGGCAAGTTTACTCCTTATTTGTACATTGAACAGTTTATTGTCTAATTTTAAATATCCCACCAAAGGGGTTCTTACCGCTCTCCCCAGAGACAGTGCCTCAGACAAAACAGGACCTTTCCACAACAATCAGCAGAAAATTTTACTTGTAAAAATGTCAGGCCACTATCAGGGCCAGTCTAAGGAGTACAAAGACCAGATTTGTGGTAAGCACTGAGGGGAGGAAGGGTATGATAACATCAGCAGCATCATTGGAGGGGGAGCAGCCTGTACAAATGGGGCTCCTCTCAGGACCCTTGCAAAGTGCTCTGGGGCTTGTAGGACTGGCGTATCAGGAAGGTCCTCCCCACTGTTTGAAGGGTTGAGTAGTGTCTGAGCTAGTTCAGCAGCTGAGAAGAGAACCCAGCACTGTTATTTCCTCAAAGGTAGTTCACATTTACAGTGGCAAGGGAAGAAGAGAGTGGAGGCAGCTTGGTAGTGGGATAGGTAGCCACTGCTCTTAATTGTGGGACGTATTAAGGAGGACAACCTCAGTTCCTACTGTGGACAACTACTGGAGATGCATTGAGGGGTCATAAGAAGAAGAGTCTGTTAACTTAGACTGGCAGTTTTCAATTATTATCATTAGCAAGATCTTATAGAGAAGTTACAGTCACAGCTGGCATCATGAGTTTGGAAGGGAAACAGTGGCTGAAACTGTCCAGGCCAGTCTTTCTTGCCTTTACATTAACATGCTGGGAGCTTTTTCTTTTTTTTTTTTTTCTTTTTTCCCCCCCCCCCCCCCCAAGAACTTCACAAGATGCATTGAAACAAAAGTAGGAGCTGAGATCTTGAAAAATTGGCCCTTAATGTGTTTTCCTGATTGTCTTCCTCTTTTCAAGGGTGTTGCAGCCTCTTGTTTCTCCACCATTTCATCTGAGCTCTGAAATGGGCACCCACAACCACAACCAGTTAAACGTGGAGTTGTTTCCTGTCCAGTATCAGATTTGGTATCTAGTTTTTGCAGCAGGGCAGTACAGCATGAGATTGCAGGGGTGGGTGAAGAGCGAAATGCCATTGCACTGCTCAAGGAAACCCAGCCTACTTCTAGCTTTTAGTTCAAACAAATCATCCTTCTTCTAAGACAACTTCTTCCTCATTTGGAAATGCTTGTTTTCTTATATTTTATTATTATAATGAATAAGGTCTGGAGCCCTCCATTACTCAAGGTTTTTAAAATAAACCCATCATTCTGGCATTTGGGATACTTTGAAATATACCATACCAACAGAATCCAGATCCAGAAGGAGAGAGGTTCAGTGACATGATGTCTGCTTTCACAGCATTATTATTCCCACTCCCAGCTCATCATATTAGGGTTGTTTCCAGTGGCTACATGAATAGCTTTTTGCTAACGTCTTTGTCAAGTACAATAGTTTAAACATGCATCCATGGTACAAATACACTCAGTAATTATATTTTTAAGACATGGGCAATCAATTAGGAATGACACTGGCATGGAGATATATTGGCGATACTAATTGTCTTCTGTTACTGTCACCGCTTATTCTTCTCCATTTTGCTCCTTCCCTTCATTTTCCCAGAGAATCCAGATTCACATGGGGGACTGCTGGGCAGCTGCGTGAGTTGGGTACCAATGCCTGGAGTCTGTTTCCTGGCCCCCTCAGCTCTGGTATGTGAGTGACAGGCTTTCTACTGACAATACCCACTTTTAAGGGCTCAGATATGACCCTGCTTTGGCTGGCTGCAGTAGCTTTGGGGGACAAGTATGAACCAGCATGGGTTCAGCTTGAAAATGAGTCATGGAGCCACCCCGAGTAATGCTTTCCTTCAGTGCATTCTGATTTGTGAAAGCGTCAAGTTGTCTGGGATTTCACAGGAGATGCAGAAGTAAAATACCTTTTTCTTAGTTTAAAATAATATACCCCCACAGCATATCCTGAAAGTATAGAATCTATGCATATACAGCTTCATTCCTGGGGAACTGTGAAAGTGTGCCCAACTTCTAAGGAAGCTAGTAAGGAAAGAGGAGAAGCTAGTAAGGAAAGAGGACAGTTGTGCTAAATTTCTTTATAGGCTGATTACTATGTATATCTGCTGTTGCAGTTATCCAATTTCCTATTTTTCCTTACTCCTTCCTCTCTCTTTCTTTTTGCTCTTTGAAAAAAATCAGGGGAATACAGTGTATTTCATGAAATTAATTCAATATGCATAATAACCTGACAAGAAATAGGAGAGGTTTTGGCAACATAGGACTATGAATCATCAAAATGGAGACAAACAAAATCTGCAAATCATTTTAACTTAATATAACAGTAAATAGGAATTACCAGGAGAAGTTTGATGAACCGCATAAAGAAAAGCAAGGCAGATAAGAAATCTTTCTTACATTGTCATTAGAGTGAAAGGCAGTGATGGTAAAGTATGTATGAAGGAAAAAGTGAGACCTGAATGCACTTTAGGTCAGATATGAATAGGGTTTGGGAATAAAAGAGGAAGAAGGCTGGAAGAATTTGTAAGTGGAATCTGAATATTGTAAACAAGATTGAAAATATAACAACAGAGACTTCAAAAGAGAGGAGAGTGAAACTCTAGAGAGAATATATACTCAATAGAGTTTCAGCAATTTGCAAATGTAATTTCTGTGTGGGAAATTACTAACCAAACACAAATTCTCAAAGCACATCCACACATCATCTGTCCATTCAGTGAACTTTTCTCTCATCACACTGTCCCACTGTGTCGGTACTGAAAATGAGGTTGGGAAGTCCAGGGATGCTGAACAGTTCATACAAACTTGTCATCTCACAGACAGACTCTCCAGGTGGAAAGATGCTATGAGATACACCTCCCTCCTCTACTTTGACCCTGCTTGGGTTTCTACTGTTATTTATACATGTCCCAACAGGAAAAAAAAAAGCACTAGCCAAAGCTCTAATGGACACTGTCAGTGTGCTTTCATATGACCAATAAAGTCACTTGAGTTGAAATCTTGGAATTTAAAGTGCAGCCCATCATGAGCAATGATGAGACCAAGATGGAGAAACAGCCCTTCCCTAGTCTTGGAACAGTTTTCTTGGCCAAAAGAAAGGATCTTGCCTCATGATCTCTTTTTATATGTTGCAAATGTCCTCAGTAGACATTGTAACAGAGATGTCTGAGGAGAGGTAGAAGGAAATCTAGAAAGAATATATACTTGATAGAAGTTCAGCAGTTTGCAAACAGTTTGTATGTAGGGAATTATGGCCCAAAATGAAGCTCAAAACTAACATATATATTGCCTTGCCTTCTGCTTTGCTCCAGCTGCATGTCTGTATACAAGATACAAACTCCATTGTGTCAAGGAGATGAGATATACCCTCAAGTCCTGTTCTCCCAACAGAAGAAATCCAGCTATTGACCTAATTACAGGACTCTCCTTGCTGAAGGCGAGGGAATGACCTTTTCTAAGTAGGAGAAGATTGCATATCTCTTGCATACCCCTTCCAGCCAGTTATCCGAGGGTTATCTGTCAGCCTTCCTGACTTCTCATCATAGGGATAATCTTCTCTGACCTGTACATTTCCGGGTAATTCAGGTACAAGATCGCACAAGAAAGGACCCAATAGTTCTTCATGAACAGAAAACTAAGCACTTAGGGCAAAACTCTGCCTTTACTTGTAGTCCTGAAACTCTAATGAAGGCAGGTGGGAGTACATGAGTACAGAATATGGGTCTTCAATTTTAGAGTGTGCTTGACTCTGTCTCAACTCTGAAGATGGCAATTCCTCCCTGCCCAGCACCCTTTCTCACATGAGACTCATATGTCACTGTCTGGGCTCTAGCCGATGATTCTTTCTCATCTCATTGTTTATACTCTCATGACCTTTTGTTGTTGGGATGTCAAGAGCCCTCATTATCATTTTAGACATGAGGTCATGCTTCTAATCAACCCTCCCCCCTTATTCAATTAACATTTCCAATGTTTTTAAATTAAGTGTGTTGGTCCACAGGCCATGGAATTTCCTTCCAATTAGTACCAGTAGTGAAAGGCACATATCAAAGTTTATTTGCTTGTATCAGTGCTTTCCTTTGATCTGCTGAAAAGATCTGGTGAACATACAATTAAAAAGTTCCTCGTAGGTATCTTTACCCAAAGGACCAACAATACCTGCTGGGGTCTATTAGCATTTCAATATATTTCCCACCTCAGGAAATGTCTCTTCTTCCTTGCCTGACTGGTTAATGTAGCTGCATATTTTGCATGCATACCCCTTAATGTCACTGCCTGCTATTGCTTAGACTCATTATCCTCCATATTGCACAATTAGGGATTAGACTTGCATTCAACCTCTCATGGGAGGGTCAAATGTACACAGCCATTTGGGAAGGGTCAAACATTCAATGCTGTCAGAGAGGGACCAGCAGCATCTATGCCAGACAACAAGAGAGTGACAATGCTCTGTAGGAAATGCTTGTATCCGACTAGCGATGTGCACATTTCTTGATGTCTTCATACACTTATATCTTAAGATGTATGTGATTACCAGGCCTTGTCTACATAGCTGTTGCACATGTGGACTGAACAGAAGGGTGATCAGAAGGCATGAATACTTCCTGATCTCAGCCTCGGATTACATCTCTTGGAAGGAGAGCAGAATAGCTTGTGGGAAGGATATTCCACCATGTTATTACTTTTAAAGTACTGAACGCTTAGTGCAAACCAGAACATGTCAGAAGCAAACCATTTTAATGAGACTTAGGAATAGATCAACTCTGCCAGAAGTTATATGGGAGTATAATTGCCTCAATATTTGCCTGTAGCGACACACAGCTTGTCTATGTCTTGACCTGGTTTAAGCACGTGGGAAGGATTCTTTACCTAACTGTTGGCTCTGACAATTGCAAGTCAGATGCAAGTTCCCATTTGAACCCAAGAAGATTACTATCTGCATCTTGCCAAGGCCAACCTGTGCAAACACAGCCCGTAATTGGAAGCGTGATTATAAACAGAGATAGTCCTAGAGCATTGAAATTCAAGGCCCAGTTCCAACTTTATGGCCAGGAGGTGTATGGAATTTTTCTTTGCTTGAGTTCCCGTTGCAAATACCTCATATAAGGGTGAGTTGTAGGAACTTTTTATCCATTCTTCCCCCCTCTCTCTTACCTGTCCCTGTGACTGATGACAATGCCACGACTACACTGCCTCTGATGTTGCCACCATGTTAGCATGCACTGGTGGTTGGATTCAGATGTGTTAAACATCCTCCTCTGGGCCCAATCCCTTCAGTGCTGTCCCACTAAAGTACAGTATCTTGTAAGTACAATCTGTCTCTCACTGTCTCCTCTAACGTTTAATATAATTCAGGTAGCTTTTACTTTATGGAGATAAGTGGTTCATGAATGAGTCTGAGTTAATTTTTGAGTAGAGGAGAACCATCTTGTGGTTTGTGGTCTGTGGGGAGGGGATACTGGAATAATCTCCCCAGGGAAGTGGTAGATTCCCCAACATTGGACGCTTTTTAAGATTCAGCTGGACGGGGTGCTGGGGCATCTTGTCTAGACTGTGTTTTTGCCAAGAAAGGTTGGACCAGATGATCCTTGAGGTCCCTTCCAACCTGGTATTCTATGATTCTATGATTCTGTAGAACAATCTGGTCTAAGCATCTGTCACATGTCTTGCTGAGATTAGGAGGGATGAGATTCAATGACCCAGATTGTCCTCTCTAACTCTATAGCCCTTTACATAGTTCAGGGACAGAGGGTTTTTTCCAAAGTGCATTCAAGTATACTTCAGACTGAGAGATGAGTTTGGGATTATTTAAGGAAAGGAGTTTCAGTTACCTTAATAGTTAAAGAAATTTTTAAAAGGCAGGGAGAAATCACTTGCTGACATATACAGCAAAAGAAATACAGAAAGAATATCAGTGGCAATATTAATGGGGCCAGGAGGAATCTAATCTAAGCCTTTTAGGTGGAGAGTGCTGAGTCCTTTCTTGCATTTATCAGTGAAAATCAGAAGTAACTCCCCCAAAGTCAGTAGATTTATGCCAGCACAACCCAAGGAAGCAGACTGCCTGGAACCACTGCTAATTTGAACACAGACCAATATAAGTCTGTGGGAATAAATCTTACACAGTGGGTATTAAAGTGAAGTGTTTGTGTCAGCCTAACCTGTTCCAAATGTCAAAGTTTGAGAGATACTACAGACTGGGAAAAACTGTTGCAAGAGAGGGAAAAAAACCCCAAAACAATGTGCCTGAAAGTATTCCTACTGAAATCAGTAGTGGTTTTGGCATTGGCTTCAAGAGTTGCAGGATTCAGTGCATGGGAAACTATGATAACAGGAATTTTAGAAAGGGTAAGTTAAGAACCCACCAGTTAAACAAGGTAGTGAACCGAGTCCCAACGTGCTTCCCCTGAGATCATAAGCACAACTGGACAAGTATTGAATGAGAGCATTGAAACAGCAGGCAAAGTTTCTTCCCAGTTTACACCAAATGCAGATGTCCTAACTGTGGGATTGGTGATGCTTCTCCACGCATCACCAGGCTTGTAGAACTTCACAGTGCAGAGGTGAAACTTGGGACTGGATGGTGTGTGGATACAGACATCGCTGTTCCTCACATTCTAGTTTTGGGTTGCAATGGGGAAGTGCAGAGTTGTTCCCATCTAAGGGATGCATCTCTACAGAGTAACTTTGTGAACTTGGGGTGCAATCCATCAACCAGCGAAAAACAGAGAGAAACTTTCTATGTGAATACAACAGCAGATGAGTGAGACTCATGAAGAAACTGTGTTGTGAATACATGCACTGTACCTGAGCTAAGAATCTGGATGTTGTGTACCTCTGATTAAATTCAGGATGATCCCTCTTTTCAGTGCAAAAAACTAAATTCAATTTATTTGTGCACTCAGCAGGGTTGGTAACTTTGCAACCCCAATAGGCCTGGGAAAAACTAATAAGATTTGATTCATTTGTCACTGTAGCCTTGCATTTAAATGCCACAGTCACCAGCTTTCTCCCAAGAGGCACTAAAAATCTTCAGATACTGGTATAAACATATTGTCTGCCTGACTCTGTTTATAAAGAAATCCTGTTGCCACACACAGATCAATAAGAGGCAGGTATGCCTTAGGTTTCTAATCATTATGAATCCATTTAGAATTCAATGCAATAGCAGCAATCACACTGAATTCATTAGGGGATTTACAAGGATGGCTTATGTAGTTCCACAGCAATTCCCTTGTAATTCAGCAATAATTTCATGCAGGAAATAATGAGCTGTGGAAACACTGTTAGGGCCAAATAATGGAATAAAGGTGTGTTTACATATTATAAACAATCCATGAATGTTCAAACAGGTTAGGTAAGTCTTGACTTTTACCCTGGGGAAGAGAAGGGATCCTAAAGGAGTCATCTTGCTTAACTCAGTTGAGTATAGCCTAAATAAATATTGAATGAGAGAGGGACACACTGGAAATTGGAAAATCACTCTGACTTTGCACATTTGAAATGTCAGTGGTTTAATTATTAGATTGCTTCCAAGTCAGTGCCGTTCCTGAGAAGGGTTTGCTGGCTAGTCAAGGCTCAGAGTAATTGAGTTGGTGTAAGAGACCTTGTTATTTATAGCAGGCAATAAGATTTGAAACTTTTCATTTGAAGAGAAGTTTTGACACAAAACTGAGTTGAGATGCTAGTTTTTTTACTTTATTTAGGACCAGATTTCTAGGTGCTCAACAATGACAACCTTCAGAGCCAATACACTGTGGAGGTCCCAACTTTCCTCCTGTATTCCCTCATATTCCAGTCGGGGCTTGGATCTAGAATGGGGCAAAAAAAAGCTACTCCTTGTTTCGTAGGGACATTGCCATAATCCTTTAATCTTTAACAGTGCTTACTGTGCCTGAGAAGGATGGGACCGTGTTCAAAGCCATGAAGATCTGCTTTCTGAAAAGCAGATGCCGGGAGAGCCCCTAGGATGGCTCTGCAGTCCATTGCTGAGATTGTCTGGGAGAGGCTGGGTACCACACCATGGCACACCCTGACACGTCTTCTTACCCCACTGATGAGGTAGGGTGGGGGGGAGTTGCAATGTTCGCACCCCAGCAATTTTGGCTTCAGATCACAAATTAGACGGTTAGAAAACAATTGTATCTGAACAGCTCAATTAGAAATTAGTTCATCAGACATATAAGTCTTTTGGCTGGCACTATGGCATGTGAATACTTGCTAAAAATATTTTCCCCTTAACCGTGAAAGGCTCAGTCATCAACAGAAGTTGTTAAGAATGGAGTTTTGTATTGTTTTACTTTGAAAGATCAGCAAAATGCCCAAAACATCAACTATTTTGAAAAATAAGGATATTGGGCTGTAGGGGGAAAAATCAGTTGAACAAAAGATATTTATGTGAAAAAAAAAAGTCCACAATATCATTTCCAAAAGAGATGCTTAGCTATCCTGAGTAATTACCTTAAACATAGCTATTACAATTACTTAAAGTGTCTTCTTGTTGCTTTTATTGTAACGGAAAAACTAGTATCTGAAGGGAAAAACTACTGAGACTTTCAGTGGCTGTAGTGTGTGACTCAACGGACAGATATTTTCTGAGGCGCAGCTATGTGGAAGGTTGTGCTAGGAAGAGACACCAGCACTACCAATGTTGTATGAAAGTCCCCTTAATGGCATTCTGCTGCAGAGTATCTGGAAACGGACCTTCTGAATTTTGTCCATGAAGAAGCAGATAAATCACATTATGAGGGTTAGTAACTTGCCTCCTAGTGCTCTCTGTGGGAGCAGAGGAGGGACAGAGTGACAGACGTGTTAGACACATCATGGCAGAGCTGGCTGAAGGCTTCTCAGTATTAAGCTGGATTCTGGTGCCCAAGGGCAAGGGAGAAATAACTATACTGTGCCTATGCTCCCTGAAGCGCTGCTGGCTGGAGACAGGTGAGGGGTGGGGGGAGTACAGCCCCCCTGGTCCCCTGGACTCTGCCTGGGGCTGGGCAGCGCCTGCGTGAAGCCACCACAGAAGGATGCAGCTGCGCACAAAGGGAAGCCACAAATCTCACTCATTCCTGAGGTGCTAAGGATGATAACACCTGGGAGAACAGCTCTTTGGATGCTGCTTGCTGCCTGCTGCCCTTGTTGTTTACGGCCCCTGATAGTCACGCGGATACCCATCATTTCCAAGCAGCCACCGTGGGATAAGGAACGTATCCCTGTCAGAGAAACAGTGAGGCTGAGAAAGCTTTCTCTCCCAGTGGAACCTCTGCACTTTCTCCATTGCATGGATTTCTGGGACAGATGATTAAATATTATAGCTTCCAACATCTCCATGACAGGCAGAGCAGGTGACAAGGTCAGGGAAAGAAGGAGCTTGTTCCTTACAGTGTTTGCTTTATATCACTGGTTTTGCAAGTCCCTTCTTCATGAAGGTGGAGGCAGGCACTGTGTCAGTCCTTCAACCAGGCTGGCATTTGGCCTAACCTGTATTGACTTGTGAGACCTCTTCATTCCCTCCTCTGACTCTCCTCGGTCTCACAGCTCTGAAATCAGTATATGAGAAACAGGAATGCAAGAAAGCTTGGAAGCTGAAGCCAGTCAGGTGTTGTCAGGTGGGAGCTTTGCAACACATCATGAGCAATGGTTTTATTTGTCTCATTCTTCTGGAAATGCTGTTTGGGTTGAATTCAAAATGCAGGTCAAGTTAAAGAGGCAGGACCTGCTATTGGAACTCTTCCTCTAGCACTATCCCCTTGCTGTCAAGGGAACCAGCTGCTCCCCAAATGCTTCTAAGACCAAATTCAAACTCCTGCTAGTCCAAGTTGATGATGGCTCTGTGCAAAGCTAATTGCTTGTTTGTCGTGTTTTGTTTCTGTTGTGTCTGTGGTTGTTTCATGTAGATTTTTTCCACCTCTTTCTCTTCAAAGCAGTAACTTTCCCCAACAGATCTGGCTTCAAACAAAAGAAGATGCCGCAGCTTTAATGAAAATTTAAAAGTCAATGAGACACACACAAAAAAGAGACATGACCCAGGATGAGCTCAGTCCAATGAATAAATTCAAACCATTTAGTGAATGTTTGGAAAGATCAGAAGGGCACCTTTGCTTGCAGCATTTTAACAAGCCTCCATGAATTAGCAAGAGGCCTGAAAAATGAGTGGCAGTGGTGGGGAGTAATTCAGTTGTGATCACTTGAGGGTGATGAATGAGGAAGTGACATAGTATGTGCTGAGACAAGTCATCTTTTCTAAAACAATTGTACTTAGCCCTCATGGCTGGAGATTTATATTGCAATAGTAGCAATGCTGGTAATTAATGAAACAGTCCTGGCTTTTGGGGGGAATGGCTGAAGAAGAAGCAATGTGGCGACCCAAAGAGATTTTCTCAAAAGGCTGAAATATTCCTAGACACTGGATGCTGCTGTACGAGAGGTTGATAAATTTGTCTTTAGCCTGAGAGATTGAGCATGGTTTAAAAGAGCTGGGAAAAAAATGACTTCAAGGCACGTTTTAAGGTAGATGAAGGATGAATTAAGATTAATGAGAGTCTTACAAGTGGGCTGAAACTAGCAGTCCCTATATGAGAACAGTGATAAAAGCCAGCAAGACCAGCCTTAGAATGTGAATTACTTGCTTTATTCAGTGCCCCTTGTGGTTATGTCTAAGCCATTCGTGTGTGCATGTGTGTGAATGCATCTATGTACAACTGACATCCATTTTACATTAACCATGCACAAAATCCCAGTGACCATCAAGAGAAAAGGAGGAAAACATCCTTAAATCCCAAGATGCAAGATATTTCTTTCTTTCTTTCTCTCCTCCCCCAACTGTAAATCAAAATGCTGATTGTGTCCTGTTAATAGTTAAATGTGCTGTAAGTTAAATAGACCTAACAAGACAGTTTTCAAACAGGAAACCTGGTAGGAGTTTAATGACATCTTACAGTACACCCATCCTGGCAATTTAATCATTAAAATTTGTCAAGTGTAAAAATGAATGACAAAACATTACCCTAGAGCAACTTACTGTATAAATGCAACAATGAAGCTGCTAAATGGTTTGTCTGGATATTTACTTCCAGATCTGAAGTCATATTGATTTGGCTTCATCTCCTGAAGGGCATGGGTTCATAGTTTTATGGAGAATGTGAGATTAGAAAGATTCACCTTACATGAGAGCTTTCCGCGTCTGCACCACAAATTGGTGTAGAATTATTAAAAAGTGAGCAGCCAGAAATGACTGAAACTGACTTGGAAAAACAGATATTTCTCTTTTCTTTAAAAAATATATGCTAGGAATAAGTCGATTCCACACTGAGTATCTACATTCTTATGCATCATTCCTAAAATTGCACAGATCCAGGTGCAAAGACATTTGCTGCTTGGAGAAATTTCATGGGAGGAGAGGTCTCATTGCTGAAAGGTCCTTAATGCAAAAGCCATTCATCATGAAGATGAAAGCAAAAAAAACCCCATACAAATGTATGTAAATATATTCAGATATTTGTGAACACTAAATCTTAAACTCCAAGGGGATGTCAGAATATGAGACATTGCCATTGTGGCCTGCCTGAGGTTGGAAGCAGGATAAACCCATGGACTGCAGCACCAGCAGGGACAGATTACACCAGAAGAGGAAATGAAATGTCATTTGCTGAAGGTCTTGATAATGCAGTGTCTGCATGTCCGCTCTCTGACACCTTTTTAAACTATCAACAACTTAGAGGACCCATGTGCTGCAAACACTTGTATTTTCACTTAACAGGAGTGTTTGCATGTAGCATCTTTAAAAAATTTATGTAATCATTATGCCACTCTCACAGTATCCAAAACTTGGGGCTGAGTGAAATCCATAGTCCTTGCAAAAGGAGATCCCTGACTTCTGTGTCTTTGGATGACAACTACTCTACATAATTTCTGGGCAAGTGAACAGCCTTTGAAAGCAAAGGAACTACTTTAGTATACATCACTCCAGTTAATAGCAGATGGCAGGGCTGGAACTGGGACGTGGTTCAAGGTATGAATGACTCCCTTGTATCATAGCACACTCCCCCTTATGATTCTTTTTTAGTGTAAAAATCCATAACCGTAATGTATATCAACGTTGATATTGTGTTACCAGCAGCATAATGTAAAGGGGCCCTGATGAAACTCAAGCAAAACTTGCTGAGTGGCAACTGGACCTAAAGGGATTTTCTTATAAATGAAAGAACTGTTCAGCACTGATCATCTTGAGGCTGGCTAAGCATTGTCATAGTGCTCAGTATTTGAATGTGAAACCATCAGGAAATAACTATGTGACTTTGTATTTCACTATTTTTAGGCAAAATATTCCTTTAAGAAAACTAGTACTTTTGAAATTTTTCCTTGCCTCTTCAAAGCAGTGGGAAAATATTTCTTAAAGGGAGACAGAATGTCTTTTATACACAAATACAAGCAAATCCCGAATTAAAAGATGGATAACAGCCTTGTTATTTTTGTTTGTTTGTTTTTAAAATAAGAAGTAACACCATGCCAAGATTTGTGGCTTTCCTACAGAGTTACCCATACGCTTCATAAACACAGTCTTCCCTCTGTATGGGAGCTTGGTAGAATTTTTTCAGCTGGTATGAGGGGTTTCAGTAATTTTGCAGTGCCATGATGTAATAATTCCTTATTGATGAAATTTTGTAATTCACATTATAGTTTCCATACAGTTTAGAAGAAAATCCCAAATCTATTCATCCCATTATGCTTATTCTGCCAAATGTGTTATTGGGTGAACAAAGCATGAGAAAAAAAAGTTAAAAGCTGGCCCACAGAGAATCTTAAAACCAGGTAAGAATATGCATAAGACATTGTCTTGTCAAAGACTAAAGAGTTGCTTTACACCCTGCCTGAGCAAATACCAGATAGTAGCTGTTCCCACACAGGAACAAGCCAAAGATGCATTTTTGCCCAGCATGTTTCTGCTTTTTTCCAAGCTATGAGTTTTATCAGGCAGCTATTTAATAGGGAGAATAAATCACTGTTGGAGTGGGGGTCTTGGAGGCAAGACAATGACCCAGTAACCACGAGGCTACTGAACGCCATTTCCCTCTTTCATTCTCTTAGGCAGCATGGACAAGCTCACTGCCTGCCTGTGACTTCCTGGTACTACCTGGTGACTGGACGATTTAGGAGATGGAGGGACTGAATCCCAAAGGAAATGTTTGAAATGAAGGCATATGAAAGAGAGTCAGCTTGGTTTGTCTTGGAATGGAGGCATTCATGTGCACACTTGTAGAGGAGGTCTAAGATACAAATCTCCAGGAGAAAGAAAACACTTCCCTGTACAGTTGACTGGGGTAGCTAAAAACTGGAAAAAGTTGAGACAACTCTGCAGTTCCTGTGGGGTAGATCAGGTGTTGTTGACCCTCCTGCGCTTACCAGTTTGTCTGGGTTCCATCCACAGCACTAATTTCCCTGTAGCATGTAGTAATCACCCATCTCACTTGGACCAGGAGAAATACACACACCAATAGGGGCTATTAGCTGCCCACCCTCTTGGTCCCTCCGTCTCTGTAGCTCACCTCACTCAGCTCCTGGTGGTGGTCCCTTCCTGCTCTGCAGTAAATACCACCAACTTTGTGAGGCCACGCAGGAGAATACAAAGTAGAAGGAATTAGCTCTATTAAGTAAAGCCTTTGACAATTCAAGTCCTGTAATTAAATCCTAATTAAGTGATATTCATCTGCTGCTGGATGTTGAGTTATGAAAGCAAGCTAATCAGCACTTGGTGCTTTTCTTCTTCATGCTCAGGATGCTACAGCAATGAAGGCACAGAAAGACCTCCCTGCTGCTGTGGGTCTGTGGCAAGTACCAACACAAATGCTGCCGGGTTTATCAAGACCGGTCCTCAAAAAACACATTCAATAGATGGGTACCACAGAAAGCTTCCTAGAACATGTCTTTCATCCAGCACCACCTCACAAATTAAAGTAGCAAGACCCATGCATCTCCTCTCTGCATCTGTTAGTATACTTGAACACATGGATGAGATCCTACCTAGAAGGGCTGAGAAACCCGTCCGTGCTGCAGCCTTACCCTCTGCTCGTGTCCCCTTCCTACAAATATGTATCCAAGTTCAGTGATAGGTAGGGGAATAAAGATAAACTCTCCAGCCATGTAAGACAGCATTTTAGTCATTAGGTGGTTTGAAAGAGCCCTTGCACATACATCTTTCAGAGTAATTCTACTAATATAAATCTCATCTTTAAACCAGGTTGCGTTTAAAAATTAGGACTGTCTCTGAGACATGCTTTTGTTAATTTTGAAATAGATTCTTCTCTCATTTATGAAATCAATGGAAAGCCCTTTGTATGTAGAGCCCAACTCAATCAGCTCCCTCAAACAGCTATTTTCCACTTAGTCTAAGCTACACTCTGAGGTTATAGCCACAGAGCTCTCTAGCACCATAACAATAGGGCTATTTTGGCATCATTCTGTTTAGATTTGATTACTTGTTCCTTCAGCCCTTACCACATGCTTTTTATAAACTGAATCCTGTTTTATGTTCTCCAGCTTCTTCAAGTCCTTTTGTATTATTTTTTTTTTCTGCCCTCTTTGGTGTTTATGACACCTCCTAGTGAAGTGTCAACTGCAAGTTTAATTAACACATCTTCCAGCTTCTTATTTCACATGAGTAATGAAAATACTGAACAAAGCCTGAGCCGATATCAGTCCTTTGGTGCTCCAGGTCCTTGACTGACCAGGTTTGACTTCATAGACTATAATACATGTGGTGTTTTCTTTAGATGTCTTAGACACTCTTTTGACCTTGTAACAAAATATGCATCTATGTTAATTCTTTTCCCCCAGGTAAAATCACTGCAGGCTTTGACTTTGAGTTTTAGCCCAGATCTGCCACTTGAGCATGTGGACTGGAATGAATTCCATCCACAAACACTGAGCAGAGGATCCCTTGGGTACAAGGAAATTCCCAACCAACACAAAACAGACAGGAGCAGAGACTACCTCAGCCACGTCTACTGTATGTGGGTCCAAAGATGAGGAGTGGAGAGGAACGTATAACATTTAGTAGATCTCTTTCCTATATTTCCTCAGCTGGCACAGAGTAATGATAAATGCATCAACTACACGTTGCACTTAGCTCTATGTGGCCAAAACAGTGAGTCACTTCCTCGCTCCTTCAAATATCTCTTGAAAATGTCTTCTTTTTCCTATTGCCTGTGATTAATTTGTTTAAGCCTTTTGCACTACTGTGCTAAGAATACAGTAAATAACAAAATATTTTAATACACAATAATGTCCTATTTACTCAGTTACCCACTTGACCATACAGCTACCGTTAATTTAATGTATTTGCTTTAATAGCCAAGGGCTTCATGGTTTTGCAAGTAAAACCTATTTTCTGGCACTTGTTCAGTTATTCTATAAGCTGAACTGACAGATGGAAGTTAATAAAAGTGGAGAATGAGAGAGCATAGAATCTTCTTTACACTCTGTTAAGCTTACATACCTGTGAAATATATGTGTTGAAGGACTGCCATTGGAGCTTGCATTTTGGGAGGGACTGCCTTGCGCAGGTTGATCTACCTCAAGAGGATGATATATTCAATCTGCTTCAATAACCTGCACTCAGATGGGAGGAAATGTCTCCTATGGTGCCAACCTCCTTCCATGGAGCAGAAGTCTCATTTTGAGGCAGCTGATTCTGAGAGGGAGGAATCCCCCAGTTGTAGTGCCGTTTGTAGTTGTCTCTAGATGAACAATTCCACAAGTAACTTCTAGATGACTCATTTCCCAGCTTGCAAACACCTAATCTTGGCTCTTTCTTAAGGCTGCTTTTTCACTATGTTTACCAAGGAATGTTTAAGACAACTCTAAGAAAAGACTGGAGGTTTAATTTAAAGTCCAATGTTTAGAGACTTGCCTTATACCTGCCTATGCCTCAAAAACAAGCAACAAAAAGGTACAAGGTATTGCCTTACAGAAGCCACACAAAGTGACTATAAATAAATTATTTTGCCAGATTCTCTCACAAACCAACATATGCATAGCATAGCAGTGGTTCAAACACAAATCCCAGGTAATCACATGAATTTCAACTTCTCCATGAAAAGAGGATATTATAATCCTGCTTTATGTTGCTTTTTCTTCCAAGGTCCTCAGCACACAAAGCTCTCTGCCTCAGAAACTTGGATAAGAAGAGATGAATGCAGTACTCATTTTGCACAGTACTGTACAGCTCCTACATTTCTGTGATTTGCATTCCCCTGTGAAGCAGCCAGATGAATAAACATTAAAGATGGAGACTGAGCGCACTGAAAGAACAATATTCTTGTTAAAGGAGCTCTCTCTTTCGAAAATCAATGAGATAATATCCTTTTAAAGCTATTTCCACCCGTCGTCTCTCCCGATTTGGCTCTCTGGGAGTTGGAAGTATTGGGGAGATTAATGACAGATTTAACAACAGAAAGGTTCACCTTATTTCGATCTGATACGGTTAATGTCCTCTAATGCTTTGCCCATGCTGAGAAACCAGACAAGAGGCCATCTCAATGCTTTTATTTGTTCACGTGAAGCACTGGGTAACTGCGACTTTCTGGATTATTATTGTGGGGGGAGCAATTATGCAGCTGACAGAAAGTCAATGGCATCACAGAAAAGCGTATCATCTCCAGCAAGCTTGCCACCACTTTCTCCTAGCCAGCAGGGAGCAGCCTGGGCTCACCTCACTAGTGCGGTGGTGAGAGCCAGAGCCTTCCTCCCACTTGGTCCTTCTGGAAGAGCCGGCCAGGATGAGCTCATATCATTTCAGCTGCACAGAGGCACCTTGCTGGCTTCTTAGGGCTCCAGCTTCACAAACCATTATAGGAATAATAGTCCTTACAGGATCATTTCTAAATGAGTTGTGAAAATAGATTAGGTATATTCAATTCAGGCAAAAAACATTTTTTGATAGGCTTTGGGCAAACAATCTGTTTCTTTGATACATCTTACTATTGAGTTTCAAAGAAACCAAATTGATGAAGCTGTGAAGAAAGCAATTTGTTAAAAATTAAGTCTTTTTCTTTGGAGATTCAAGTTGAAAGAACATCTCTGTGGACTGTGCCTAATCAGAACCTTTGAACACTATCAGGCATGCCCCATTAGGGTTGCCAGCCTTCCAAAGCAAATTACTTACAGTAATCCCTCTCCTGATGTATGCAGTAAAAGACAATAGTGCAGCTCAACAGCACTGTCATTGCATGAGATTTATACTGTGCAGCTGAGCAAACTTCAATTTATACTTTATATCACAAAGTGGCCATGAACCTCAATTCAAGGCAAAGAATATTAAAACTATCAAACTTACTTAACATAACAGACCAGGTTCTCAGCTGGTATGAATCAGTGCAGCTCTATCAGCTTTAACAGAGCTGTGCTGTTTTACACCTGATGAGAATCCAGCATTCCCCTCCTCCCTGGAGTCTGGAAACTTCTAAAACTATACCTGTCACAAGGGACTGTGAATGGACTAAGCAGCAGTGAAAAGAGTAAAATTATTCCTCACTTCATTCCCATGCATTGCCATTGATTACATTTATTAAGTTGTTTTGGAAAGATTCCTCAACAGGTGTAAATAGCATAGTCCTACTGAAAGTAACCTGGTAACTCCATTCAGTCCAATTTTGGTGTGCATCACTGTGTGTTTAAGCTCATTCCTTAAACAATTATTTTCTTTACACACCGAGCATGATCTTGTTTAATCCATTCTGTGACCAGCCATTTGGATCGTCACAAAAGCTTCATAATATCATTAAAACATTCAACTGGATCATAAAACAATTCTGAAGTAAATGAAGCACAGTAACTTAAATTATTCAGTAACTTGCAACTGTGGAAATGTAGTAAGAGGACTGTGTATTTGATGGTAATTGGAATATAGTAAGCAATCATCTAACCAAAAAAAAATGCAGTTTGGATAATCACATTTCATAATAAAGTGTCAGCAATGTTGTATGCCTTACAGAATGGAAAAGGAATGATGCCTGTGGTATGAATTATGATGAGCACTAATACAGCAAGGTAACTAGGTCCTTCACAAAACTCAGCTGAAGTGGCTGGAGGGAACAGTAGAGCATCCACAGGAACCAGGAATTCAGCCCTACCAAAGTGCTGCAAACCTTGCAAAAGTGGCTTGGCAGCTCTGGTGAGGCCTTAGGATGCTACTCAACCTCTTGGGCAGTTGAATGTTAAAGCTTTCCTTCCCCAGGATGTTTACAACAGGCCTAAATTTAAGAGAGTTATTCCAGGTACTTGGGTGACATTCTGCCCAAGCTTCAAGCACGGTTTCTGCTTGTGGATCAGACTCTTATAGAGGTTGGACCCTGAATTTGAGCTGAATGCACCTCATCTCTGAGACAGTCTTTATTCAAAGAGAAGAAAAAAAAATTCCCTCTTTGAAGGGGGATTGAAGTGGACTTGGACCACATTACCCCTCAATGGCACTCTCAGAAAGAGAATTCTGAAACCAATAAAGCCTTTGCTGGTTGCTATACATGTAAAGCAATTACCTTAGTATTTTTTGGCTTGAGCAACAGTTGCTCCCTAATGTTCTTATCTTATCAGATTCTTCTTCCCTTGTTCCCTCCTCTGCCTCTTCCCTCCAAAAGGAAGATCGTTTTTGAGGAAAAGAAGGTCTTTCTCTTCACTTGAGGCACCAGTGACAAAAATACAAACAAACCATCTACAAAGCATGTTATATGTGGCCCCACCTGTTTCTCTTCCCAAACTTAATTTTGCAGTCAATTTTGGTTTATAGAGATGAATTTGGATGTTAGAAAAGGTGCCATTGAAAGCTTTTTAGAGATTGTTGGAAGAAAGCTTTTAGGATGGAGAACAGAGAGAATGTGTCATCTTCCAGAAAAAATATTTCACATGTGTAAATGAAAACCTGTTGGTCTCTGGTGAACTTCTCTCTTCCTAGGAGCAGCAAAATTTTTCAAACCAGTAGCACCAGAGAGCATCATTCAGTCTGCCTTCCCATTACAATTTGTATCATGCTTTTGTTCATGTTCACTTACACATCTCGGTAGCCTTTCAATAGTTCATCTATTGAATCCACAGTGACCTGACCAGCTCTTTTACCTTGTGTGTACATAGAATCACAGAATCATTAAGGTTGGAAAAGACCTTTAAGATCATCAAGTCCAACTATCAATGCAACACCCCCATGCCCACCAAGCCATGTCCTGAAGTGCCACGTCTACATGTTTTCTGAACACTTCCAGTGATCTTGACTCCACCACCTCCCTGGGCAGCCTGTTCCGATGTTTGACCGCTCTCTCAGTAGAGAAATTCTTCCTAATATCTAGTCTAAACCTCCCCTGGTGCAACTTGAGGCCATTTCCTCTCTTTCTGTCTCTAGTTACTTGGGAGAAGAGACCAACACCCACCTCACCACAACCCCCTTTCAGGTAGTTGTAGAGACCGATAAGGTCTCCCCTCAGCCTCCTCTTCTCCAGACTAAACAACCCCAGTTCCCTCATCAGACTTGTGCTCTAGACCCTTCACCGTCTTTGTTGCCCTCCTCTGGACACGCTCCAGC
>NW_010535550.1:0-7157 GCF_000687285.1 Phaethon lepturus
CACCAAGAACTAAAAGGAGTGATGACTTGCAAGGTATAAATATAATGTTGTTGGTCCTTTCTCTTGGTCTTTTTCATGTTCTGCTCCCCTCGCTCTGCCCTTACCAAGTGATGTGTGAAGAGCATCCCTTTGGCTGCCAGCTGCCACACCAGCTCAGATGCTGGTCATAGCCTGGGCCTGATCCTGAATCCACATCTCCTAGGTGGTCACTCATGTCCTGAAGTTAGGCTTGTAAGTCTAATTTCTAATGGTAGCCAGGTGGTTACTGAGGATTTTGAAAACAACTGAACCTAGTGATTTCCAAACCAACGTTTATATAAATGGGAGGCACAGGATGTTTAACGTCTGTCTGCTACACGGCAACTGCAGTTACCAGAAACCATGCAATCCTCTATCATTATTTAATAGCTCATTTGAGAATAATAGGGTGATGCCCTTTTCAACAATTATGGCCCAGAAAACACAAGATTACATAACTTCAATCACCTATTGACAGTTTTCAAGAGAATACCTTAAAAAAGGTCTTTTGGGGTTTGGAACTTTCTGACTGCAGAAGCCTAATCTTAAACGAAGCAGCATAAAACATTATCAGGAAATAAGAGATATTCTTCTGGAGTTACAAACAAATGTATATTACAGATAATATTTCAGTAAAAATGCCTACTAGGAATCCTCAATTTTGTCTGCAAATGTAATAATGTCCTAGAGAGGAAGCAATATCGTCGATAAACAACGCAGAAGGATCTCTGCACTGGCAGTGAGAAGAATGATACCATTTAGTCATTTGAAAATATGTGATGTCTCTCCATCTGAGTTTTTAACAATAAGGGGAAAGAATTAAGAAGAATAAATTTTAAGATGTACATATGTTGTAGTAGATCTAATTAGCCCTTATAAGGACTCAATGGAAACTGTTGCAAAGGGTAGATCAGGTTGTTATTAAAAAAGAGAAAAAAAATTTGCATATAAAAATCCCACTTGAAAATAACATATTCAAGGCCTAGGCATTTAAAATTTTCCTGTAATCTCTGAAGACAAGAGAAGGTATTAAAACTGACATTTAGCCCGAGGGAAAAAATTTGGATGGATGCACTGGTTGAACACAGTGTAACTCCAGATACGAGTGAGGCTGTCAGGATACGTTTTCCTGGGTAATTAATCCGCAACGGAGGAAAGTTCAGAGGTAAAGCAATTAGGAATGACTGCACCAAACTGGAGAGACAAGTTAAATCAGATGTTTCGGTTACTGCCATGGCTGTATTTCATGTGTGCTTTTTTGCTTGGTTTACTGCTATCAGTAAAGAATCTAGTAAATTAAACAACTAAGGCCAATACAGAATGCAAGATAAACTTTGATTAAAAAAAACCCACCCTTAAATCCAATTCAGATGAGGCATAATGCTTAAAACTCTCAGACTGCTAACTTCTATCCCTGTTGCTCAGTTAAAGACTGAACTATAACCTTTGAAAATTAACAGACTCCCACAGGAATGCAGCATATCAAAATATAGTGCTGTTTCATGTCTTTTTCCACTCATCTACCTGATATAAAACTACTAGATTAAAGTCTGATTGCATAGGAGTTTGAATTTACAAAATCTGGATATGTTATTAAATGCAGACAATAAGTAGTAGCAGGCACATAGGGAAAATTCTACATTTCAAGCCATGATTTTTCTTTTCAATAACATTTTTGCAGCTCTGCTTTTTATGCAGACTGGGACTCCTGAAGTTCAGTCTGTCCCCTCTGTAATTCTCTGGTGATACAGTCTGCAAACATGCTGAGTACCAAAGCCCTCAAATATACATGCCAGTACATCAAACCCTTTGCAAACCAAGCATCTTTCAGCCTTTCCCTTCACAAGAGCTAGTGTGACACACACCAGCTGCTCAGACCTGAGTAAGGACTTTTTGAAGCAAGACCCATGAGCACACTGAACATTCAAAATGAGGCTATAGCAGGTAGATACTGCTTGAAAATTAGGGATAAGTCAGAGCTGTGATACCTGTAGTGGTACTTGTATTATATAGGTTATATTAGTAACTGGCAGCATCTTGGTTTAAACAATAAATCTTCCATCTCTCTGATTTGGCTCAGTGTCGGGTGACCTAGTTAAAGAAAATAAGTGCCTGCAAGACTGAAAAATTCTCCAAATCATAAGAGGTTTACAATTAAAACCATTTCATGCCAGATTCCACCAGACTGAATGCTTGCAGTAGATAACTTGCACGTCTGCTAATGGCATATGTCATCCTTTGACTGTTTCATTTTATAGTGCACTCTCCTCTGAACAAAACAATCACAGATTTTTAAAGCTTTATCTCAAAAAACTTTGCCCTTTCCAATGGTTTAGTTTCTGAAGAAAACAGAAATCTGCTTTCCACTGTAGAGAAAGGCAGGTGGGATGTCAATAATGTCTTGTGACTCTAGAAAAGGCAGGTAATGATCCCTGAAAGGTCTTGCCTGGTCAGGATTGCAGTTGCTCTCCATTTTTACAGGTTTCCTCCATAATAAGGCTGAAAGGCACTGAGATTTCTCCCTGGCTGCTTGCTGTATCTGTGCTATGGAATGAGTACAATCACTAGAGCAGCAGGATTGGCCACGGCTCTCATGCTGATACTAATGAGGTTCCTGGTATAATTTCCATACCCCCTCTAAGCTGATGCTAAAATAACAATCAATGCAGCCTTACATGGCTAAATCTTGATAAAGTTTTTGATGGTGCCAAAATATCCCATTCCTCTGTGTGCCAGATGCTTTTAATAAAGCGACTTCCATCTTATGGAACTGTGTTTGCATTACCCTCATCCCCCTGAGCTTACAGTGATGCTTACAGTTGGGTCAGCTTTTCTCCCCTGTCTTGCCCTTTTGCCTCTGTATAAGAAATAGGATCATTTTTCTCTGGAGCCACCCACAAAGAAGAAAGGACATGTATGGACAATATCTTTCTGAGAGCATTTCACATTGATTTAAGACTTTGTTCCATTAGGAGAGCCCATTCAGGGCTCATTTCCACTGCTTTTAGAGAAAGTGCTTTAAAAATGGTCAGTAACTAAGCACAATTAAAAAAAAAGTGTGTGAAAGTAAAGAACTCTAAAGCTTACAATGACACAGGGACTTTGTATCCAGGTGACCTGCTGTGAAGTACGTGATCCCAGAGCCAAGTCCAGAATACCCAAGCAGTATTCCATTAAAACTACCTTTGGATAAAATTAATTTTTTGAATGACCCAAGGACCAAGCCTAGGTCACTCTACTAACTAAGCTAAGGTCATGCTTGTTGCTATGCCCTTGTTTAGAAAGGACAATTCTTAAATCCCTTTTCTCACAGAAGCACAGTTCTCACCATTTTCCAAACTGTGACTTAGTTTAGCCAATTTACTAGGAGATGAGAGATGTTAGTTTGAACTCCCTTAACTGATGAATCGAATCAAAGCTTGATTCTGCATTTCC
Organism: Phaethon lepturus; assembly: GCF_000687285.1. Taxonomy (NCBI): domain Eukaryota; kingdom Metazoa; phylum Chordata; class Aves; order Phaethontiformes; family Phaethontidae; genus Phaethon; species Phaethon lepturus. Next base: position 3,454 of record NW_010535550.1, read on the forward strand.
TGGGCAAGTGACAGAGTCACAAGTGTACTGTATTGGAAGGGTATATTTCCTCCTAAACATGTTTTTGTTGTGGGTTTTTTTGTTTGTTTTTTTTTTTAAGAAAGGAAATCACCACAAGGAGCCAGAAAATACCATAGTCTAGCACCCCTTCAAGAATACCTATAAAAGCAAGCTGTGGAGCAGAGACTCCAATATCCTACATAGGTTTTGGCTTAAATACAATACTTAGTATCATTACAACTGCATTGACATAAGATAGGTGCAGAGATGCAGGTGTAGGTATGCACATCTTTGGAGTTTAGATGTTTCTCAGCATCCGTGGCACTCGAGGAGAGGCATTTCAATATTGCAATACTGGACCTCAGTACCTAATCTCAGTGAAGACCTATTTGAGATAGCTTCTCAGACCCTAGTCCTCATAATCTAATCCAAACAGGCCTTTGTTTTTCCCCTTGTTGCAGGAATCACACAGCTCTCACAGGACACTGAGTAAGAAATTCCAGTTTTTCCCATTCTTGCTTCCAGTGCAATTAGCTAACATATTTATTGTGATTCAGAAATGGATCTGTTGAGAACTTAAAGGTCAACTGGTCTGAACGGAATTAAATCCATCTCCTATGTGGAAAAGAAGAAATAAAAGACATGGAAAAGAACAACCAACCAAAAAAAAAAAACCCTTTCCATAACGTTCACGTTCCAGTAAGTACAAAATAAGGCAATTGCTGTGCCTTCTTGCTTTTAATGAGTAAGCACATTGTGAACTGCAGCACATCTGCTGTATGGGGTGGACAGACAGATACTGCCCATAGCCCACACTGGGATAAGGTCTTCAGCAGAACATCAAGGAAGCTGAGATGGAGATGAGGGCTTACGTGCAAGCTGCAGGACTGATCCCAGAACTGCTCAGTCCATGACTACTTACGTTTACTGACTTCTACCTCTGTGGCTCCACTGTTACATGCTGGTCTACATTAGAAAATTTCACAGATGAAGTCTTTTACTATTGATGAGGGAGAAGTAGGAAAAAAAGTGTATTCCCACACTTTTGCTTGTGCGTTAAGCCATATGCCAGGCACGCAAAAAATCTTAGACTAAATTCTCAAAGCTTTTGGGAAATCTATCAAACCACAAACCCAGGCTAAGTCAGAGTGAGTGTGTGAGTCAATGCACTTATTTAGAGTTCAGCAGTAGCTGGGCTCTGACTGTAAGCTTCAGGCTGTGCACGCACGGAGTGAAGCCTGTTGTTGCTCTGAAGAGGTTCCAGTCCACAGTAGGAAAGGAGACCCAATTCACTGCAGTACATGCAGCAGTTAGATATGTAGCTTTCAAAAGGAGTATTTGAATTCATTTATGCCCCAGAAAGGAAAATCCTAATAATAGCCTTATCAGAACTAGGTCTACTTTATTTAGAACTGGAAAGTAGGGTTGTAAAGGTTATTTTCTGAGATCTGATAACTCATTACTAAAGGGAAAACTTTTATTACATGCTATTGAGGATTGGATTAAGGCTATTCTATGGGACTCTTCTAAATCTTCCATTATTGGTCATATTACCTTCTGCATCACCATAAATGGATTTAGAAAAGTAACTGGGAAAAAAGCTGATCTAATTGCAGAAGTAAGTACAGGCTCAAGATTCAAAGCAACAATAAGATGCTGTGGGTTATTTTTTCAGTTTTCAGCCAAAGATGTAAGAAGACTCATTTAAAAAAGCATTCTTACAAAATGCCACCCCTAATTGGGAGATTCTCCCAGAGGAACAAAACATCTGTTGTAAAGAAACAGTTGTCACAAATTTGTAGAGTTAAAAAAATATATCCATTTCATATTTAAATCCTGTTTGAACAATAAGATATTGTCGCAAGAGATGTCACAAGAGTAATTTCATTGTGTACCAAAAAATGTGTCTCCAGGCTCTAATAGTCTAAGGGTAATCACTGAACTTAAATCTGTCTATCAGTATATCCAGATTCACAACATTGTGAAACTGGCTTTAGCATTGATTCAGATTTTTTCATGCTTCAGATCAGTATTGAAAATCCTATTTTGTTAATTCTGTTTTTATATATCTGGAGCAGACCAACAAACTCTCATAGTGCTGAACACTAGAACCAGATTTTGCTATTGCATCTTATTCTAATTATACATTGTAATCTGGTATTTTGAATAGAAGCATAATGATTTTTATTATTGAGCTATACCTTCATTAGCCTAGAGAAAAAAAATGATGACATCTAGGCCATTTCTGTGGAACATTGTGTTCTGTTTCTCTTTCAAGTAATCACAGTTACTTGTGCCTCTGTACGTCTCACTTCAACAGGAGCCACAGCTATCTATTTACTCTAAAAGCCTTCAGAACTTAGGAAATGTTAGTGCAAAATATTGCAGCCCATCTCATCAGTGACAATTTGGAATTTGAAACTCTGATTCCTCACATACTTTGAATGAAGCTCAAAGGTCCTAATCCCTTTATTCCGATATGGTCAACATCTGAGCTCAGTAGATTTAAAATTCCAGATATGCCTAAACTGTTTTGGAATTCAACCTGGTCAGGGTAAAACTCCTCTGATTTGAGGGCACCATGTTCTTAGAGGTTAAATTTACTGTTTTCCCTTCTGGGGAAGGGGATAAAACCAGAGCCTAGGGGTGGCATGCCAATGTTGGGAGTGAAATCGATAGCCCGGCTCCAGTGCATCTACACCAATGCACAGAGCATGGGCAGCAAATAGGAGGAGCTGGAAACCATTGTGCAGCGGGACAGCTATGACTTAGTCGCCATCACAGAAACATGGTGGGAGGACTCTCATGACTGGACTGCTGCAATGAGTGGCTATAAGCTCCTCAGAAAGGAGAGGCATGGAAGGAGAGGCGGTGGGGTGGTTCTGTATGTTAGAGAGTGTTTTGATTGCATAGAAATCAACAATTCTGAAGACCAAGTTGAGTGGTTATGGGTAAGGATGAGGGGGAAGGCCAACAAGGCAGACATTCTGCTGGGAGTCTGTTATAGACCACCCAATCACCCAACAAAGAGGCAGATGAAGCATTGTACAAGCGGCTGGCAGAAGTCTCGCAATCGCTAGCCCTTGTTCTTGTAGGGGACTTCAATCTACCGGACATCTGCTGGAAGTATAACACAGCAGAGAGGAAACAGTCTAGGAGGTTCCTGGAGTGTGTGGAGGATAACTTCCTGACACAGCTGGTGAGTAAGCCCACCAGGGGAGGTGCCTCACTTGACCTGTTGTTTACAAACAGAGAAGGACTCATGGGAGATGCGGTGGTCGGAGGCCATCTTGGGCTTAGCGACCATGACATGATAGAATTCTCGATTCTGAGTGAAGTAAGGTGAGGGTCTGCAGAACCACTACCATGGACTTCCAGAGGGCAGACTTCAGCTTGTCCAGGTCACTGGTCGGGAGAGTCCCTTGGGAGACAATCCTGAAGGGCAAAAAGGTCCAGGAAGGCTGGACATTCTTCAAGAAGGAAATCTTGCTGTAAGAGCTGTCGGGGAAGACGACCAGCCTGGCTGAACAGGGAGATTTTGCTGGGACTCAGGGAAAAGAGGAGAGTTTACCACCTCTGGAAGAAGGAGAAGGCAACTCAAGAAGAGTACAAGGATCTTGTTAGGTCATGCAGAGACAAAATTAGAAAGGCAAAAGCCGAACTAGAACTCAATGTGGCCACGGTCATAAGGGACAACAAAAAAT
>NW_010535551.1:0-3304 GCF_000687285.1 Phaethon lepturus
GGACTTGATGATCTTGAAGGTCCTTTCCATCGTAGTGATTCTGTGATTCTGTAACCTCCTGACCTTTAGTTTCTGAATTTATTCTTACTGAATGGAATTACTCTAACATACAGGTAATATAACTGTTTTTCTGGTGTGTTTTACTGCTCCATCAGAATTTAAGTCCTTCAGAAAAAGTGTCCTATTAGAGGTCAGCGTGGTTGAACTAGAAGAGCTGGAAGGGAAGATGTTGTTCATACATGAGATCTTTGTATGCTAGAGGAGTATGGCAGACCTTGTCCTGAAAAATACGGCAAGAAGTCATCAAACTAGAGAGGGAGAGAAGATGTTTTATCTTCTTCACAGCCAGATCGTAGCTTTTTGAAGTCTTGCATAAATGTTACTTCTTAGAGGTATTCCTATAAAATAATAGGGAACAAACTTCTGTGGGAATAGAACTGTGTATGTAAACAGATACAGTGCAGCTTTGATAACTTAGACACAAAAGGACTGTGGAAAATAGTACTGATAACCATTTGTATGAAAGTAGATTGTTTGGTAATGTTTAAGGAGGTACAGACAACAGGCTGGATTGTGTATTATTCAGGTTGTTGGTTATTCATTGTGTTGTACCTTTTGCTTTGTGTTCATTGCCTTTGTGGGCAAGGCCCTGTGGGACTTGATTGTGACTGTACACAGTATTTTTTCAGAAATTCAGGAGGTATGCAGTGACAGATTGACAGTTCTGATTCAGCACCCTTAAGAGCTCTTTGAGTATCTAGTGTTTCCCATTGCATTTGAGGGTTTAGCTTAACCATCAAAGTTTCTACATCTATCTTAGCTATTTTTTTTTCCTTTTGGCATGAAATAACTTACTACTTGTACTTAAACCACTGTATCAATTATCACAGAATTGCAGAATGGGAAGTTATGGAAAGCTTGGTAGCACTTCATGTTTACAGGACAATTTCTTCACAATTTTTCTATTGCATAGTGTCTGAATTTTAACATATGGTTGTATCCAGTAAAAAAAAACAAATTGCAGACCTCTAAGGAGAATGCAGTAACTGCAAGAAATATGTGACACTATTAACATGCTACTAAAGCTAATTTATAAATGTATTGGAATCCTTTGATGAAGACATTGTATGGATAGGTGAAAAATTATTTCTTCAGGTCAAGGTTTGTAAATATTAAAAATAAGTGGTAACAAGACATGACCTGTCAAAGCACTGAGATATAACGTAGTCATTCATTCAAAGCTGTCCAATGGCCATGTCAGATACAAGGAGCATTAAATGTTCTTTCTAATGGAAAGGAAAAGAAGAGAAACTTTTAAAACTCCTCAGAACTTTTCGGATATTGTAATAGAAAACCAGCCGTATTTTCTGTCATGTGATTTTTTTTTTTTTTTTTTTTTAGTGGAAGTTTTTCTATATAAGCATCACTAGGTGTAAGCCACACTTTCATAGAGACTGCATTCACGTAAGCCATGGAAGACATACCAGGTCTTAGCCAGCCGCTGGTCTTAGTTTAATCTGATAGGGAATTTTATTTAAAATTTAACGTAAAGATATTTTCCTGTTGGCTCTCCATGATGACTAATTAAAGCCAGTGAAGCAGAAATCCACTTCCTTTACCAAGAATAGTCTGTCTCCGAAACTGGTTTTAAGAAAATTTAGCAAGCCCTTTGATGTTTTTTGGTCTTCCATTTTGTTTGCAGACAATGAGGGCTGTTGGCTTTCTGCACTAGTGTCAACCTCCATGTGAAACTTCGAAAGCTGTTGGTTTGCTGTGAATTGTGTTCATAGATGTTCTGGGGTGATTTTTTTAACAAACAGTTTTACAGGTACTACCTGAGGACATGTCTTTTTTTCTCTCTTCATACTGCTGCTGTATACCTTCTCCTATGTGTATCTGTCTCTTAAATGGATATGCTTTTCTTACGGGAATACTCAAAGCATGGCCTAAATCTCCATGTGTTTTAGTCCAAAAGCTCAATGCCATTTGATGTCGTGCCTGGGTCAGAAGAGCAGAACTGCAGTCTTTATTTCACTCTTTCTACCTAGCATTTACTGACTCAAATGTGAGAGACATCTTATATCAGGAATTGCAGGTCTCTTAAGTATGTGTTTCACTTAGTCCATCTTTAATATCTTCTTAGCCCACTATTACATCCAAAAATTGACTTTTTTATTAGTATTGGCTTTTGAGGTCATGGGATCCCTTGCAAGTCCACTTGAGAACATGAGAGTTGTTATCATCCCTCTTATTGTCTCTGGCAGGGAGACAGAACATGAATGGTACTGAATCTAAGATAACTTTTTTCTGTTTGATGGCATCTGGCACTTAAAAGCTGTGTGAGGAAAAGGCTTTTAGAAGCAAATCCCATAATCACAGAATGGTAGGGATTGGAAGGGACCTCTGAAGCATCATCTGGTCCAACTGCCCTGCCATGGCAGGATCACCTAGGGCAGGTTGCACAGGAACGCGTCCAGTCGGGTTTTGAAGGTCTCCAGAGAAGGAGACTCCACAACCTCTCTGGGCAGCCTGTGCCAGTGCTCCATCACCCTCACAGTAAAGAAGCTTTTTCTCATGTTGAGGTGGAACTTCCTGTGCTGCAGTTTGTGCCCATTGCCCCTTGTCCTATCACAGGGCACTACTGAAAAGGGACTGGCTCCAGCTTCCTGGCAGCCACGCTTCAGATATTTATAGACACTGATAAGGTCCCCTCTCAGCCTTCTCTCACCCAGACTAAACAGCCCCAGGTCTGTCAGTCTTACCTCATACGAGAGATGTTCCAGTCCCTTAATCACCCTCGTAGCCCTCTGTTGGACTCTGTCCAAAAGTTCCCTGTCTCTCTTGAACTGGGGAGCCCAGAACTGGTCACAATACTCCAGATGAGGCCTCGCCAGCACAGAGTAGAGGGGGAGGATAACCTCTCTCGACCTGCTGGTCACACTTTTCTTAATGCACCCCAGGATACCATGGGCCCTCTTGGCCACCAGGGCACATTGCTGTCCCATGGATAACTTACTGTCTACCAGGACTCCAAGGTCCTTTTCCAGGGAGCTGCTTTCCAGCAGGTCAGCCCCCAACCTGTACTGGTGCATGGTACAGGTTGTACCTCCCCAGGTACTCTACACTTGTCCTTGTTAAATTTCATGACATTGCCCTCCTCCCAACTGTCCAGTCTGTCCAGATCCCGTTGAATGGCAGCACAGCCTCCTGGTGTATCAGCCACTCCTCCCAGTTTGTATCATCAGCAAACTTGCTGAGGGTACATTCCAACCCTTCATCTAGGTCATTGATGAAGATGTTGAAC
>NW_010535551.1:3463-6684 GCF_000687285.1 Phaethon lepturus
GGAGCTTCCTGTGCTGCAGTTTGTGCCCATTGCCCCTTGTCCTATCACAGGGCACTACTGAAAAGGGACTGGCTCCAGCTTCCTGGCAGCCACGCTTCAGATATTTATAGACACTGATAAGGTCCCCTCTCAGCCTTCTCTCACCCAGACTAAACAGCCCCAGGTCTGTCAGTCTTACCTCATACGAGAGATGTTCCAGTCCCTTAATCACCCTCGTAGCCCTCTGTTGGACTCTGTCCAAAAGTTCCCTGTCTCTCTTGAACTGGGGAGCCCAGAACTGGTCACAATACTCCAGATGAGGCCTCGCCAGCACACAGTAGAGGGGGAGGATAACCTCTCTTGACCTGCTGGTCACACGGATACCATGGGCCCTCTTGGCCACCAGGGCACATTGCTGTCCCATGGATAACTTACTGTCTACCAGGACTCCAAGGTCCTTTTCCAGGGAGCTGCTTTCCAGCAGGTCAGCCCCCAACCTGTACTGGTGCATGGTACAGGTTGTACCTCCCCAGGTACTCTACACTTGTCCTTGTTAAATTTCATGACATTGCCCTCCTCCCAACTGTCCAGTCTGTCCAGATCCCGTTGAATGGCAGCACAGCCTCCTGGTGTATCAGCCACTCCTCCCAGTTTGTATCATCAGCAAACTTGCTGAGGGTACATTCCAACCCTTCATCTAGGTCATTGATGAAGATGTTGAACAAAACCGGACGCAGTATTGATTCGGGAACACCACTAGCTACAGGCCTCCAGCTGGAACTCTGTGCTGCTGACCACAACCCTTTGAGCTCTGTTGCTTAGCAAGTTCTCAATCCATCTCACAGTCCACTCATCCAACCCATACTTCCTGAAGTTTCAGTTGTACTTCAGTTTGGTGATGAGGTTCTGAATTGTGATTTTTTTAAAAATTTTTTTCTTCCAGAGCTGAGTTCAGAAAACCTCAAAAATTGCTTTAAGATCATCAATGCTTATATTTTCTTATCATCATCTGAATTTTTACAGGTATGTTAACATTATACAAAGATTCATATTAGCACCTTAGTTCTGTGCTTGCAAACTATTTTTTCTCTCATGTTGGAAAACATTGTACACAAAAACATTTATACTCTTGTTTCTGTCTATAAAAGCATATTGTTCTAATGTTACCTGTTTATGGCACATGGTGGACACTCAATCAAATCAAATTTGAGAAAGATGATTATTTAGAATTACCATTTTGTGGATTGATTTAGTACTTTGGTACCTGAGAAGGTCCTGTGTGGGGTAGTAATAGTTACTGTAATTATCCTACCAGATTTAAATTATGATCATAAATTTGAGCAAGAATTGAACTAGAGATATTATGCCTTGTTCTCACACCTTCTTCGTTAGAAAATTCATTGAGATTGATTGTTTAAAAAACCTGTGATGTTAAAAAAACTACAAAATGCTTAGATCAGATTTTAATTGGTTCAGGAAAGATGAGCTTTTTAGCAAATATGATCTTTGAAGGGGAGCTGGGTCTTTGGACATATGTAATCCCTAATGTGTGAGTTTTGAAATATATTCATAGGTATAAAATGTGTTTGCATAATACCTTCCTTTTCATTTAATTCCAGATGTATGCTGCTGACTTATGCCAGTCATTTTGTGAACTTTTGAAGGACATAACTACTGAAGGTCAAGTACAAGTTTTAAAGGTAGAGTGATTATGATTTATGATTAAATTATTTATGATTAAATAAGCACCAAATGATCAAGATTCACTGGTTTTTTTTTTTTTCTGCATTTCTCTGTGACTGCTAGAACCTAATAGGTCTAGAGTCAAGCTTTTTCCAATCTTTATTGAATGTTGGATGTGTGTGCTCTCTATCACATTCCTTTGTGTAGCACACCTGCATTTATGCATCAGTGTATAGGTGTGTGGTCTTTGTCCTTACTACACGTAAGAGTGAACAGATATTGTCCCATTCTTCTCAGAGTCTCTTCCCTTCTCCATCTTGGTGCAAGGGGAGAGTCCAAACAGCTAGGCAAAAGAAAACCTCAAGAACAGAGGAAAAAAATTACTTCAGGGAACAGATCATGGGGGCAAAAAAGAGCTGAGAAGCAAAGAGTAAAGAATGTAAAACCTGGGAACCAAAGCAGGGTACCAGGAATGGCACATCTGAGAGCACTTGTGGTTCCTTGATCGCCTGCAAAGAGATGGTAGGTGCTAATCAATGGTTCTTCAAAAAAGTGACAGAACAAAGGTATGGAAATAAGCCTTAAACTACTGGTACTTGTCCCTGCCAACCCACCTCATCAGGCTGCTTTTCATGGAGCCTTATCAATGTCCTTCCTTCCAACCCACCCCATCAGCTTTGCCAGGGCCAGGAGGAGGCTGATGAAGTGCTTGGTGAGATAGGTTTAACCTGGCCTGTCAGTTTTCATCAGGTCTGTTATGCAGATCAGATTTGCAAGGTACTACACTAGAATATACTTTCAGCAGTCTTGGGGTTTGGTGGTATTTAATGGTAAACATCCTACCAGGGCTTTATATATAGACCACTATATGTAGATTTAAAGCTTCAGTTAAGATTTTTTAAAATGTACTTTACTAATTGTCTAACTTGCTTTTGCTCTTAAGGTTGTGGAAAATGTCCTAAAAGTAAACCCTGTTTTGGGTCCTCAAATGTTTCAACCCCTTCTGCCATCAATATTCAGAGGAATAATAGACGGGGAGGTAAGACTTACTCTTTAAGTACTCTCTACTTTTCCTTTTGAACAGGAAAGTACCTTCCGTTATCTCACTCAGTTTTCTCATATTCATGTTGCACTTTTGTTTTAAAAGCATCTGATAGATCTCTGACAGCTGTTTTAAATGTTTGTAAAAGTAACATAGCAGTGCAAGAGCCCTTGTTCTTGTGGGGGACTTCAGTTTACCAGACATCTGCTGGAAGTATAACACAGCAGAGAGGAAAAAGTCTAGGAGGCTCCTGGAGTGTGTGGAAGATAACTTTCTGACACAACTGGTGAGTGAGCCCACCAGGGGAGGTGCCTCGCTTGACCTGCTGTTTACGAACAGAGAAGGACTGGTGGGAGATGTGGTGGTCAAAGGCCGTCTTGGGCTTAGCAACCACGAAATGATAGAATTCCCGATTCTTGGTGAGGTAAGGAAGGAGAGGTCAACAAAACCACTAGCATGGACTTCTGGAGGGCAGATTTTGGTCTTTCCAGGTCACTGGTTGAGAGAGTCCCTTGGG
>NW_010535552.1:0-6552 GCF_000687285.1 Phaethon lepturus
GGGCTCAGGAGAAAGCTGGCCAGCAGCTGGGGAGCTTCGTGGTGCTCTCAGGAGGAAACCACTCCAGCCTTGGGGAACAGCTAGACCCATCCGAGCCACCTCCCACCCCGGACTTCTGCAGGGGCTACTTCGACGTGATGGGGCAGTGGGACCCCCCTTTTAACTGCAGCTCGGGGGAGTTCATCTTCTGCTGTGGCACTTGTGGCTTCAGGTTTTGCTGCAAGTTCAAGAAGACAAGGCTGGATCAAAGCACCTGCACAAACTATGAGACGCCGTTATGGATGAACACCGGGAAGCCTCCTTCCCGTATAGACGACCCTCTGCATGATCCTACCAGGGATAAAACCAACCTCATTGTCTACATCATCTGTGGGGTTGTGGCAGTCATGGTGCTGGTGGGGATCTTCACCAAACTAGGGCTGGAGAAGGCACACAGACCCCAGCGGGAGCACATGTCCAGGTAAGACTGAGTGCCAGGCAGCAGGGTCCCCTTCCCACCTATCTCATCCCCCAGCCCCTAAAGAGGAGAGAGGAGCCCTTGTGTTCTTTCTAAACAAACAACGCCTGCCAGGCAGGCTGCATTCCCTTGCAAGGCAACCAAGAGAGACCAACTTTGGAGAACAGAGCTCCTGTGGTTCCCCAACCCCAGGTTATCAAAGTACATGCATACTGAGGAAGACTAGAAATAATTGTGGAGTCTGCACAGACAGTAGTCCCTTTTCATCTGCAGTGTCTGACCCTCTCCCCAACAAGATCCAGCAAGTGTTCGCAGATATACTGTGCATGAATAGGAAAGCAAAAAAATCCTGAAACCAGCAACACTGAATTATAGAAAGCCTGATGGGTTCCCTCTTCCAACGCTTGGAAAATGTTTTTACTTCTCAACAGAAGGATGTAAACAAATGTCATCTCACCCTCCCTCTCCAGCTGCAAAATGGTTTTGGCAGGACCTTCCCTACTCCCCCAACCCTTGCAAGTGTGTCAGCTATTTGTAAAATTTCTAAGCTGTGAAAATGAGCCAGGGTGGAAGGGAAGAGGCAGACACAAAAAAGAAAAGCTATTGTAGAATATCTTAACATTTTTTCAGTTACTGTTGAGAAGTAAAAAATGGAATATGAAAGTCTTGTCTCATCCATGTATGTGTGTGTTACACTCTGTCTACAGTGTAATGGCTGAGTTATACCAAAGAGAACCTCCCCCACCTAGAGTTAGGCATGCTGTGTACCGTCTACTCCAGATACTGGCTGCCTAGTGGTGGATAGGTAGGTGGGCACCTCAGGACGGAGCACAATGGCTTTAACAGCATATTCCAAACCCAGATTGTCACAGCAGTTCAAAATCAAGGCATAACACATTTGTCAAGTTTGCAGTCTGATTCTTTATGCTAATCCCAGGCACATGAAAGTAAAGCAGATGGGGGAAAGGCATTAAAAAAGGCATACAGCTCCATTAAAGAGTCTAAATAGATTCCAGCATATCGGGCAACTTTAGTGATGAAATGCAATTAAAAGTATACCTTCTACTGGATGTGCAGTGTGGCAGAAAGCTTCCTCTTGCCCCGACTATGGTGTAGTTCACAATCTTTAAAGCTTAGATGAAGAGTCATGCTTTGAAAGATAGTCCAAGAGATCAACTCAACACCCAGAGCGTTATTTTTTACTTAAGTTTCTGCATGACTTTTTGATTAACTGCTTATCCTGAAATGAACAGAGAAAGCCACAAAAATACTCCTGCAAATGCATCACCAGTTCACTAGCAATTATTTGCTATTTATAAACTGGCTGATATGGATACGCTTTTACTACTGAGGAACAAAGCACATTGCAGGAATTTTAGTCAACATCGTGTGTCAGTGATACTTCTGCAAAGATGTTTTTTGTTGAGCAAGGTATAATAATCCTTTAGGCATTTTGAATATTCTCAACTACTAAACAGATAAAAAGAATACATGGGTCCAATTTTCTTTTTTAAATCTTAAACTAAAGAGCTTGTTTGGAAAAAGCTCTTCCTTGCTTCAGCCTCTCTCTGTAGTGTCTTCATGCAGGCAAAAAGGCAGCGCTCGTAACAGTTACAAAAAACAGGACAGAGTGAAGTTGTAGCCATCCCTACTTATATATGGCTTAAATAGGTCCTATTTCTACTAGTAGAAATACTTGCTATCTAAAGTACACATATGAAGTATTCTGAAAGGATATTCTGTCTTAGTTTATGGAAATAGAATTATAGGGGATTGGAAAATCATTCTGAAATCCTTCAGTCATGTATGCATAAAGATTACGTTTCTGAAGTGGTTCTTAGAAAAGGTCTTCCGTTACCCTGATTACTTAACAGAGTCTGAGATCTTGTACTTTTCTTGCCATGAAAATGTTCAAGTCAGGATTATATAGAAACTTGGGAAGTCATGATCACATGGAGAAACAGTCACCCACTCAGTACACATAATAGCTAGTCATGTTCTGAAAAAGCAGCACTATAGCTTTTTAAAAAAAAAATTCTCACACTCCTGTTACAGCTGTGGGGTGGGCTTACCATTAATTTGAAAAGGAATTAGATTTGTAAATCCCTTCGGCAATCTAAAATTCTGTTAATTGAGTGAAAATTGAAGTAACCTTTTTGTCCTCGAATGTGTGTTTAACTAAAATATTTCATCCTAGCTCATTTTACACTGCTAATGTTCTGGAAAAAAGGTTGCAATGCTTAAGAAATAAGTAATTTATCTGTTTAATAGTACCAAAAATTAAAATAATATATAGCCTATATTCATATTCACCTTCTTTTATAACATTCATCACTACAATATCAAACAACAAAACTAAAAAGAACACTTCTTATGTTTTTTTTCTGTACTGAACCTTATTAATAAACAAAAGTATAATGCACTGAGAGTGTTAGGTAGGCCAAAACCAAAGTACTAAGTGTCACTTCATTTTGGCTGTCAGCAAGAAACACACAGAGGCTGATCTGTCATCTATTTCCTTAGCTAAGGTTGTCTCCTTTCCCTTCCCTAGCCAATGGCTACATGAAACATTTGGATCTTCTTCATTCCTACGAATAAATTCACCTATGGAAAGGATGGTACTGCTTATCAAAAAAGACAATGCATAATGTAAACTGATCTTTTTTTATGAGGGCTGATTTTTTTAAAGAAAGTGGACGGAATACAACTGGTGTGAATTATGTTTTTCCATTTTTGATTTACTAAAAATATAAACAGAGACCTGACACATGGGAATAAGAACATGGACTTACAAATAGGAAGCAAAACTGTGCCACACTTATTAATTCCTTGCATTATTTAATCTTGCAGTCAGTGGATCTGCTGTTAAAGTAAGACACTGGTGTGTGTTAATAAAGAAAACTTCACAGGCTTGGCAAGTATAGTTTCTATACACTTGCCTTTCATTACATTTTGTTTGCTGCTATACCAAAACAAAGAAAGAACACTTCATTAATTTCACTGAATTTTTCTGAAATATTTGACAATGAAAAGCATCAGGGAAATGTATGTATTTAGTGAAAACAATCCATAGGAAAAAATCTCTTTTGGGCAAGTCCTTTTAGGAAAAAAGAGTCAAAATCTGTTCTTTTTTCGAGAGCTTGTTACTGCTTTTTGTTTTAACCAAAAAGGCCAAGTCTGGCACTGTTGACATTTTCTTTCTTGTTAGATCAGTGCTTTTCAGTAAAACATTTTTACTGTTGGCATGGAACTGTAAATCTGGAAGATGAAAATGGAGAGGGAAGTACAGTATTAACTCTGCATGGCATATTTCACTTTAAACATCATATGATAATGTTTTGTTTATATCATTCTCCTAATTTTAAAATTTGTGACTTGACATTAAAAGGAGATAAATGTTCCCTTCAGCTACAGTGTCCAAGAACTAAGCAGTAATAGTAGTATCCAAACAGAACAACTCTACCTTTACCCTCCTGCTTTCTAAGAGAATAAGGGAATAAGATGGTGTATGATATCAGATATGGCAAAGGGAATAAATGTGGCAGTACTGTGCCTAAAAGGAAACGGAATTGATCTGTCTCCTGAAGCAGATCTAGAAGCTCTGTGAGGCATATGAGGGCAGCATGTTCTTATGATGCTTAAGACTACATCCATGGGACTTCCAGGGTCCATCAGTTAAAGTGGAGAATTCTCCCTTGAAAAGGGAAAAGCTTTACTTCTGTTTCATGGAGGAGATTTTTCTGTAAATAAAACCACACCTTTGTCTTCCCTAATACTTGTGGAGAATGTGCAAACAAACCAAGAACAGAAAGGACAATATTTACAATCATGCTGGTATGCTATAGCTCCTGGTTTTTCGAAGTAGTGCTTCTGACAGTACGTTAGCAGCCTTCCAAATATTGTGAACCATCTGAGCTCTTCTTTCTTCCTTCACAATGTGATGAGCTCGCAAGTTAAGTCTTTTGTTGATCATTCAAAAGACATGTACCTGGGGCCAAAAATAGTGTGACTTGCCAAAATTCTGAATCCTATGTGTGAAATTATTTCCCTTATGGGCTTTGACCCAGTTTTGGATGCAAAATATGACGTGACCTTTCATGAAATAACCTATGTTTCAGCTTCTTCAAGCTTGTACCCATAAGGGAAATGCCTGGCTCCACATGCTTTATAACACCTGAAAATAGCATTACATACCCAAAGAGAAAAATCTTATGGCAAAAGAAATGCTGAAGTTTTGTGATACTTGGATAATTCTGGGCCATGAACTCCTGTGTAGGTAACATTTATCCACTTTTGTAATACTGCAATCAATATCAATACATAGGACCTAATGATATCACTACCTCAATAGAAGGTTATCGTGTGTTTTGCATTTCCTTTAAAAATCATTCAGTATTGCAAAGCTGTAGAAAAAGATCCTCTGTGTATATAATTTTTCAATGGGACCCACTCTAATAATTTCTTCAGATAAGTAACAAAATCTGTATGACGATATTCAGGTGAGACAAATGCATGAAGGTATTATAACAGTCTGCTGGCCTATTTGGAATTTTTCAAAGCAAATGTCTATTCAAGGATTTTGTCACGTACTGGAGCACAAACCTCCCTTTATCCATTTCATTATATGGGCAAATCCCTGAAAGAACAAAATGTAGGTACAGCATTTCCTTTCTATGTCAGTGATAACAAGCTGCTACACGTTTTTAACTCCCCCTGACATCAGTGGAAGATAAGGACAAACTCTTTGTTGTATGAGCTATTCTGCCCTGAGAAGATTGTACAACTTTGGCTAACAGTATAAACATAGGTGCTGTGTTGTTAAAAATAGAACTTGATGGTGAGTAGTTCCTTTTTTCTTAATATAGTGGGAGTTGGACAGCTAATTCTTTAAAACCCCTTTGAAAAAAGCCACCCTAAAATGGTAAAAAATTTAGTTGGCATTTTCACAGACAGGCACTAGTTAATCTGCTATCCTACAGGGTGTTATTTAAAGTCTACAGTGAACAATATTTACCATCAGATTAAGGGCAATGAGGAAAGCATTTCTGAAAACCCACTCTCACAAAGTTGGGAAATACTAATCCATGCATTACGAGATCTCACAGTTTTAACTCCCACACTGAAGTTAAGAACTTTCATTTGCATTTCTTCCCTTCCCAGAAATGTGTCCAGCTGCCTCTGGAATTAGAATTAATATTGATGTCAATAGTTTCCTTTGTATAGAGACATATTTGCATAAATTGACTAGATATTAATGGTTTTGGTCCCCACTTATTTTAAACTATGTTTTGCAATATAATGCTTTCTTTTTGCATAATTTTCTACATACCTTTGTGAGATCTCTTCTGTGGAATTTTTCTTTTTCAGCTATGTAGGCCAGCTCTGCTATTTGTGCTGCATAAGCATTGCTTCAAATGGGAGCATTGCTCTGATACCATTAATCACTTGGTTACTCTCTTCTGACCTTTTACAGTATCAACAGACTATTCTGTAACATGTTGATCAGGACTGTAACTAATATTTTAATAACATAATGCTAGCCATAAACACAATGAAACATCAATATCGTTCAGCTGTGTACCAAAGCAATGTTCCTGCAATCTGAAAGCAAGATCCAGCTCAGGATTCCTCTCTGTAACTTAAATGAAGCTACTTTTTAATACTTAAAAGTACAGTGCTTCTTGATCAAGAAATCATCATGTCACAGAAGTACAGTGGATGAGCTAGATGGCACTTGCCATGGCTTTCACCAGTGAATGTGCTTATTTTTTTTTTATTTGTTAGCTTATAAACTAGTGTTTCTTGATGCAGTATCTGGGACACTGTATACAATTTTGCAGAAAATTAAACTAAACTGGGCACAGTGCCCAGAAGATGCATCCATTCCCTTAAAAAAAACAGCTTGAGGGGTTTAAAAATTAAAACTAGTAAAACAAAAAGAAGGCAAATAATGGTCAGTGGTGCATTGACCTGAATAGAAAAGACTTGCATTGAACCCTGAAGACACTGGTAACACATACCATAGCTCTCCTTTGCCTAAGGCAACAGCTTCTGCAGGTGAGCCAATATTTTGTATGACACAGTAGTTCAGCAGG
>NW_010535552.1:6583-76557 GCF_000687285.1 Phaethon lepturus
ACTTAGGGGCTAATCCCGCTTCTACAGAAGTCAGTGGTAAAACTTCATAGCCCAGAATCACAGACAAAGTTAGATGTTGCCATGCTGAGAGTTCCAGAGCTTAAAACTTAGTCACTAACTCTGGACCCACAAGGCTGGTACAGGTCTGTGTGCTGATCTGTATGCCTAAGAGTGCACTCATACTCAGCAGGACACTCGGCAGTGAAACTAGTCGTTAGAAAATAAACCAGAGCAGGATGGATCTGTCTCTCAGATATAGTTACTGCCTGCAGCTGGGCAGAAAAAGTCCACAACCAGCATCAGGTTGGGTCTGGCCTAACTTCGGAATCCTTTTGCTTGCTCCCACTTTGGTAGCATAAAGCTTTCATCCTTTCTGAGCTGTCTTCAAAGCAGCAAGGAGTGTTTCTGTGCAAGCTTTGCTCCATCTTAATGACTAGGACACTCATAGAAGTTAGAAATGACATTTTTGATCTCCCCTTCTGGATGGGAAAAGCTTAAATCCCTGACCATGTAGAGTTCTATGCCCACTGGATTTCTACACGAAAAATCAGGTGACCTTTCAACTTTGATGACATTTTTGAATTAAAATGGCAAAGACCATTGCGTTGTGTGGTGCTTTGTGCAAATGCATGCGTGAGAATTTACTTTTAACAGGCCCTGCTTGTAATCTAGGTGTGAAGGTAAGTAGTTTGTGAGAGCTAGAGACAGGGGTTAGGTGCTGAGGTGCTCAGCTTAACCAAGACGACAATGTTACTGAGCACACGCAATGGCAGAACTCTACAAGTCTCAACAAGCTCAAATTACGTTCCTATAAAGCCAAGATAGCTAAAGAACTTAATGTGTTTCTGTGTATTCTGTGTATTAGACAGCTAGCATGCTAAGACAACCTAAAAAGAACCTTAGGTGCGAAGTCTCGCAATGAATCCGATTCCCTGATTTTGCTGTGAATGGAGCTGGTTTCTCCAGCAGACATTATGATGGAATGCATCTGAAACAAAAAAAATCCTGGAACTACATTGGTAATGCCTTACAGATTTTGCAACAGCTTCATTTTGATTTTGTTTGGTTTTCAGGGCTCTTGCTGATGTTATGCGACCTCAAGGTCCTCGTACAACAGATCATATGGAAAGAGATCTAAACATTGTAGTACATGTGCAACATTATGAAAACATGGAGACAAGACCTCCTCCAAATAATATACGTGAGTTGCATTATAACTTTACCGATATCTGGAATGCTGGCACTAAAGCATTATGAAACAAATATTGCTGGATGTTAAATGAGGATCGACAGTACATGGGTTTTGCAAATTAGAAATAGTTATTTTAGAATTAGAAATATTTAGGATTTCCTAGTGCAAATAGTGCAACACGAAGAGAAAGCCATTTTGAATAGAAAAATTAGTTATCATATTTATTTCTAATTAGTTGTCTTGTTTGACTAATATTGGGTTTGTATCTTTGTCTCCTTCTACCTGGTTTTTGCTCAGTTTGTCAACCTATGCCTTATTCCATGTTTTGTTATATCAAAATACAGATAGTTAAGCTTACAGCAAGATTTAACAAGCTGTTTCGTAAGGTTGAAACATCCAGTAAGAAAGCGGTCTTATTAGACTGTTATATCCTCTCCACTAGTAAAATAGTTAAATACTTTCCTGGAGAGCATCAAGTTGTATGTAGTTTTCACTTGCTCATTTTTTTTTTTCTCTCTAAGGGAAAGGTGAGAGGAAGATTATTATTTTAAGTTTTAAATAATATTTTTATTCTGTATCTGCTATTAACATGTTTATGATATTGAAGGTAAGGAAGATGTACACATTGGAGCTTCAGAGGAAATATGGTGACATTTCAAGTGGTTCTGAAGTCCTAGGCAACTTATTTCTCAGTCTTGTATTAGACCATAGCACAGATCTTTTTCATGTTCAGATACATTTTCCTTTTGTGATGAAGAGTTCCACTGCAATTTTAATTTGCATACATACATTTATGCATTCTATATTCATCTATATCTTAAATACATAAGTATGCACGCATACAAATTACAGGTAACGTATTTACAAATTCAAGTTCAATATATTTATAAAAGAAAACGGTATAATGCAGGAAGGTTTGGATTGTTAGACAGTGAATGGCTTTATTCTGTGCTGTAGATCTATGCAGATGTGCATTTTACTGCAAATATACTTTTACTACATTGGTATTTGGATTTTGAAACATTTAAAGTATATGCACTAGTCTTTTTCTTATCTTTCTGTAACTATAGAAAGCAGAACATTTGCTTATATTTGGACAAAGAATAAGTTTTATTTGGACTGCACTGTGCAGTTATTGTGAGATTTTACTGCTTTCTTTTGGGGGAATGGTATAAAAACAATGGGAGAAAGAGCAGATTCATATGCTGCATGCACTCCTGATACTTGTTTTGTGGTAGAGGCTGACTGCTATTTCTTACATGCATGGTTACAGAGTAATAGGAGAGAATTAAAGCTGTGACCTCTAATAAAGATACCACATATAGCGAGGTGTGACACCTAATCTGTCTGCACTGCTCTCCAGCAAAGTACTTCCACCTGGGCCTGTGCAGTTCTACACTGCAGAGGAGAAAGTACCTACATACTGCAGCATTACATCCCTAATTGTATAAAAACACACCACTTCTGGAGGGGAACTTATACTTCTCTCTCAATCAAAGGTGCTTTAGCCCCCTGGAGCTGAGGTGATGAACTTCTGATGGTTTAAGGGTGAGAATATGCACTATATCTCTCTTTGCTCTGTGTATTAGCTCTTTGCTGATCTCTGATCCTTCCTGTGACCATGTTTCCAAGAAAGATGCCAAATGGTAGTGAAGTTAGGGTACAATCCTTATTTTCTCTCATACGCAAAATGTTTATTCAGAATCCCAGTTAATGACGAAGCCAGAAAGTAAAGAGATTCGTACCGCCCTGATTGTATCTAGATTTTTGTAATCATCACGCTGAGATATTTTTCTTAAAACTCTTTGTGTACTACAATAGATATAAACACAGCAGATCTTTAAACTCATTGTTGCTTGGATCTGAGTTCAGATTTAAGCCTTGCTTCTATAAACTCTTGCATATAAATGCAACTCGGAGCCATATAGTTGCTGCCTCAAGAAAGAAAAAAATATACATCTAATAGTACCTTAGGATCTTTGCTTATGACGACTCCAGACATCCATACCACCTCTGTCTCAGAATTTTGGCCCTCTGGCACAGATGGAAGAATTATATGTGGAACAGCTCTTGCACCACTGCAATTTACAATACAGAAGCACTACTGTTATTTTGGAGCTATCTTAATCCACTGGGTAAAGAATAGGGGCAGTCCCAAGACTGCTTCATATGCAGCTCAGGCATTCCTGCTACAGAGGCATTCCGGATACAGATGGAAACCTCAGAAGCAAGCAGCTACGACAGTAACTGTTTCAGTCTTTAATCAACTTTATGGATTAAGTCAATCATTTTAGATTGTTCAATGCAGACCTTCAAGTGGTGAAATTACTTAAGGCATTCTATAACTGGTATTACATACATTTACTTGATAGCAAGTAGACCATTATTCTATATTTGTTGCCATTATATTCCCTCATAAACTCATCTAAAGCATGACTAAATGACCTGCTAGAATTAGCCAGAACATCAGAAATTATTAAAGTCTGTTGAGAACATGTCCATTTATGGTGCAGAAAAAAATCTTTATGAAGAAAAATTATTAAGATAGATTTTCCAAGTCCAGTATCTTAGCAATCTGAAATTTTCTAGTGGAGTTCTGAAACACTACAAGAGTGGATATTACTTGCAGAAACTTTGGCAGTAGAGCATTACCTACTACTAGCGCTGGGAAAGTGACAGGCTTTTTTGGGTATTTTTACAAGCAAATAAAACAGAGTGAATTACAGCTTTTGTAGAAATTCTATTCCAGATCTTTACTTATACAAAGAAAATGAAATGGTACAACATTATAGCATCAGACACTTTGGTATGTATTTTTTAAGTTTTCTTTCCTAAGTTACCACTTTCTATCTACTAGCCATCTCAAAATGAGACTCACAAATTTGAGACTCTCCTACTTTTCACATTGGTCCATAGATATGAAGAGGGCAGGAGGAATTTCTTAGGCATTAGGTACCCCTTCCGTATTGTGTCTTTCAGAATACTGAAGACAAATTATTGAAGGCCACACATTATTAAAAATGTTCTAATTTGAATGTTCATTTGCTCTCTCTGCCCTCTTAAAAAACATTTTGCTAATGCTGCCAACCCATTCTGAAAATGTTTTATGAAGGGAAGCTTTGTCAAAATGACAAACTTGGCATGATCTCTGACACTGCAAATGAGTGTGTGTTTGTTTCTGGACTGTTTGTTACTAGAGGACAAAGATTCTCTAAGTTGCCTGCAGCCAGCACAGCTATTTGCCAAAACTAGCAGTCCAATGAAAGGCCCAAAGTGGAGATCTCTTTTCAGCAACTTGCAGTTTACTCTGTTTCTTGTCCCTTCTTTTCTGATATTCAGAAAAGAACAGCCATATAGGAGGTTCTGGAAAAACACAGTTTTTCTCCTTTGCCTATGTGAATCCAGACAACCCAGATGCTTTTTAGTAAAAGCTACTTTGTCCTTAGTGGTTGTTAGTTGTCATAAATTCCTTCCAGTACTGTGCTTTACTTAGGATTACTTTTCCATTATTTCCCTTCATTCATACACATTAGAATGTAGTGGTGCTTTGTAAAACAAGCAGCAGATATCTACCAAGAATCACAGCATTCACATTTTCTAACATAGAATGTTAAATAAAACAAAATTTTAAAGAAGATCACATTTTAAAGTTATGTTAAAGCATAAAACCAAAAGCAATCCTTCCTGCAGAATTTGAATTGTTTTGTTCATCTCTGATGAATCTTAAGAAAGAAGCAGCATTCAAGATTTGCTTTTTTCTTTCTACTTACTGTGTTAGAAGTAAGCAATGTATTTAACTCGTTGGGATTATAACACTGGTGCAGTGAGAGTTAGGAGGCTGTGTAGCTACATCCTCATTTCTGAAACGTGATTACTGCTATTATTTCTAATTCATAATCTATGACAGCAGAGTGAAACAAATATTCCAGTTAGTGCTATCCACAGTCACTTTTCCTAATGATCATAAAAGCTCCGTTACTCTCTCAATAATAACTAGCCTTGCACTAGTATATTTAAAGCATTTATGCAGACTCCCAAGATAAAGGTGACTTTAAAGGGAAGCCAGTTCTAGATTATGGAGGCCTTAAGATGAAAAATGCTAGCTTTTAGTTAGTTTGACACATATGGATTATTTCTTCATTTTGAATTTAACATTAAAAAAAGAAGCGAATTGTAAACACACCACTCAAAGAACGAAGTGTTGCACCGTATCAAATGGCCAATTTTAATACTGGCCAAGGATTTGCAGCACGTGATTAAAATGCCTTTTTCTCTTCTTAAATATATGCAAGAGAATAATGTGTTTGCTGCTGCATTTGATTGTCAGTTGTCCTGGATACTTACTGACTACAAATGCTAATGTTGAAAACAAAGCTAAGACATTTCTGTAACTGCTGCCTTATGATAAGTTAACTTTTGTTATTTCTTTGTTTCTGTGTTGAGACTGTAAGCATTTAAATAGGAGGGTACTTTCTTAGAGTTCTCACATATTAGAATAAGTGTTCTGCATTGCCTATTCCTGTGCTTTCCCCCATTCCTGTAGATAGAAGATCAGCCTCTATTTTCCAGTGAGAGAAACATCATTAGTTTGACATTGTGAAAATACAGTCAGAATTTGCAGGAATTTTTTGCAGTCTCTTTCATCCCTAGTGAATGTGCTTTGTGTTGTTGTTGTTGAATACAATGGTCTTTGGCAAACTAGTTATTTTTATGTTTAACATAAACACGTTTATATCAGATGATTCATTGTATCTCATTGCCTAAGTGTAATTCCTACTGTTGCTCATTGGAAATAAGCATACAGGCATACTAAGAAACTTCAGTAAAAAAATTTACTTGATATTTATTTGAGATACAAAGCTCATAAAGTATGTAAAACATGATAACTAATTTACTTACACAGTAACTGTTGGCTAATGAATTGCAGAATACTGAAGAAGCAGTCACTGAGAACGTGCAGGTTTTACCGTAACCATATGCTTCTGGTGATACGGGCCTTGAAACTCTACTAAAAACCTTGTTCCAGACAGAGGGCTGCAAAATCCAAAGAACTGAGCAAATAACTGTATGTTTGGCCTTGGTGGTATCTACGTTGCCCGATTACAGTAAAATGCTTTCTTTAGTCCTGGCTATATGCACAGGTCTAGCCCAGAGGCACTGGACTATGTTCTTCATCATCTTTAACTGGCTGCTCACCTCCCCACTTCGAAGGACAAAGTACAGTCAGAAAAGCTGAGCTGTATAGACAGGGCTCCAGCCATGTGTTATGAGTGAAAAGATGGACAACACTAATAAGTTTTCAGCCAAGAAAAAGTTAGTTTTAGCACAGTGACAGAAGGAGAAGTAAAGTACTGCTCATGGAGTGCTCCGAGACAGTGAAGAATGAGGAAGAATAAAATTGCTGCTTAATTGGAGGATGTACTTAGTTTGCAAGGAACTACAGTGCTGTGGCAGAGGGAAGGGACTGTAGTCAGTAAGTACTGGGAATTTGTTTCCATTCAAAGCCTTAATCTTCACTCTCAGTATGCAAAAACTCATTCTACCGGGTTTCTATGATCTATCCAGGAATCACGTTAAAAATTATTCAAAATAATCTGATAATTTAGATTAAATCCCTGAGCTAAAAGCTGGTAGACTGATGTTAACCCTGGGAGAGGGCTACTTATTACATTTTGATTGTAATATACAAGAAGGACAAATTCCACATTTAAATTTTACACTTCACAAAACTAATCATCCAAGAAAAAGCCCACACTACCATCACCAACCACATCAAAAGAAATACTGTATTTTTTAAATATAATTTCTGTTTGACATTAAAAGCTGCAAGCTGCTTTGTCACAGCTATCTTGAGACCACTTTTTAAACCACTTTAAATTAATTTCTAGATACTGACTTCAACTGAAATTATGCTACCATTAGAACTCCAAAGCATTAGCAAATTGGTGATAGAATTTTTGTTAATATAGTTACAGTTAGAGCAATGCATTCCAGAGCTCCAAAGCTTCTTTGCTGGGAACAAAATTTCCCATATAGACTTAGAGTCTGGAGATGCATTTCTCTTGCAACTCAGTCAGTCACTGCAAGACAGTAATGTTTTATCAGTTCTGAATGTGTGTTTAGCCTCACAATTATTGATATCAAAAATGTTTCTAATTTACATTCAGATTTGAATTGAGATGCATGATGCTGATTTATAAGAAGATACTATGAAACTTCTTGAAACATCAGTGAATATTTTCGAGGAAGTTAATTACAACCTGAGAATGAGCCTCTGAGTTTGTTTAGGAAAGACAAAAAGTAAAACAAATGAAATATCTCATTTCATAAATCATTAAAAAAAACCCAAGATGATTTTAAAGATTTTAATATATATTATACATAATAGCTTTTTCTTTCTAACTATACCAACTGTAATATGTCAGAACTCTAGCGATGCTCCTACCATACAATTAATTCCATACCTTTGGAATCATCCTGTTGGCTTAATCTGGCAAATAAAAAAAGAAGCTAAAGCAAATAGTAAACACAAAATTTTGCATGAACAAGGACTGAGGGGTTGCATCCTGGCTCTATAATCAAATGAAACTGTGAACTTAACATCATTACATATGTTCCGTGGGTCTCTTCTTTATTCTAAAATATTACCTGTTAGATATGACTTTATTGGAAACTCTATGAGAATGTTATGCATCCTGCCTGCAATTTAGTCAGTGGGATATGTTTCGAACCATATTGGGTAGGTCTTCATAAGCTCTGCTCCATATAACCATTTCCATTAGGACTGAACAATGAAGTTTTCGCTCTGTCTTTCATCATTTGTTGTACAATAAGAACAATTAGATTAGATTACTGCCTTGCAGCCTATCATTTACTTCTAGTCAGCTTTAATTCAGATGAATTTGACATATCTTAATAAAAATATTAATCAATGTAAAATGTATTTGTAAGAAATACAATTAATCACTGCCATTATCCTTTAGTGGCAATAATTAACATTATGGTAATAAAAATTATTTAGAATGTATTTTTACACTTTATAATGTAGTTTAAAAGGCTGAATGATTACTTAATAAAACAAAAATTATTGTCATAACAGAAGTGAGCATTGCTTTACTAGACTATTATATAGGCAGCTTTAAGTCACACAACAGCAGTCTTGAAAAGCACATCTAAAGGATGAGACTCATTTTACTGACATTGGGGTGCAGATTAAAGTACTTTGAAATGTTGCCCAATAGTACAGGGCTGTATTTACCATCTACAGAATGAAAAGTTCAGTATCTAAATGCGGTTTGGCTTTGGAAAACAGCTACATGTTTCCCTTGTGATTCCACTTTTACTTCTGTACTATCAGCATAATTATTTTTCAAGTATTTAGTTCCACAGGTGTATGTTATTAGGAATTGATATGTCCTGTCATCAAATACTCACCTGAAAACAAAGGTAATGCCGAGAAGAATAAGCATCCTCTACTGTTTTAGCACTTTGCAATATGAGTTTTACTTATTAAATTTTATTAGTGATGTGCTATTCCTATTATATACCAGTCAATTTAATAACTAAAATTGTATTTTGTCTTTGGACAGGTGCACTGAATAATAGTATTCTCAATGTTAAATAACTTCCAGTGCAAAATATTACCACTATTAACCACAACTGTCAGGAAGATCAATCATCAATGCCTCATGCCTGTTGCAATCTTTCATGTCACTGGGATTCTTGATGTCAAAAACTGGTATAGGAAACAATGCCAAACTAATAGGAATCATATTTTGAAAAGAAAACCAATACCACCACAACCTTTTAATGATTGTATTCTGCCAGATTTTAGCTCCTTAAAATGAAGGTGATAGCATGGTATGAGTCACCTCATTGAAAGGCAAACAAAAGTACCTTTTGCTTTCACTGTTGGTTTGCCAACATTATCACACAAACCACACTTGCCTTTTCCGTGCCAAAACAATATAATTTTTAACTGTTGACTTAAAGCTTAATCATCTCTCTAAATCCATTAACTCCCACCCTCGTATTTTGTCTCCAAAAATCATAGATTTGGAACACAAATTATAAAAACATAAATTCATTAATCCATGTGCATACATTCAGGCACAAACATTAACTGTTGCAAACTGATATATCCAGAGCTGAACATACACAATTTTATCACTTTGGCTGTGTGAAACTTTGTTACTATATTTTAGATGTTAAAATGCTCTTAGCAGAAATTTATCATTCTGTAAAATTACTTCCCTCTTCATTTTTTAATCAGTTATACCAACTTTTCCAAACAGAATCAGAACAGTGGTTACAAAATAAAGCAGGTGGTGTCGGCTGCATGGATTAAAAAGCTTATGAATATACATGCCAGTATTACGAGGCAATTGTGATATGCCATTCAGAGAGCTATTTTCACAAATTTCAGTATATAGTTTCAATCATAAATGATTTTCAGTACCTTTGTTCTATATTCTCTGCTTTATATCATAACTTTCCTTGAAATGTACACATCGGCTCTGACTCCAGTTTTGTTATCATAATATAAAGTCAAGAAGGGAACTAAGTATGTTTAATATTTATGAAATAGCTTTGCTGTTGATTTTTAGAACAGAAAAAATAGTTGGAAAAAATCTCTGGAACCATGATACAAAACTACATTGATAATCATTCCCAGGTGATTACAATGTGGATTTTAATGTTTTCTTAGGTATACTCATAAATTTAATCTTTAATTTTTAGTTACCACATTCAAATAGCTTTTAAGAACCCTTCAGTAACATATTTTTGTTTTTAGCTCATACATTAAAGAAACATGTCCGGCACCCAAGCTTAAGGCTATAACTATGCTTCTGAATCTGTAATGAATTTGTAACATAATCAAAATAATCCCATTTCTTTTACCACCCACTCCTTACCAATTAAAGTAAATGCACATTTGATAAATAGTTATTTATACACACGAGTATACACAAAAGAGAGTGCGCATGACAAAATTTGGACACTATTGGAGTTAGCAATTTGTTTGGCTGGAAATGTCCACAATAAACTAGATGTCTCAAACAGATCTGTGTTTTACCCTGAAAAGTTTGTTCTCACTGTGTTAGTTTTCCTTTTACACTCTACAGCACTAGCCAGGAAAAAATCCCAGCCTTTCCCATGTAGACAGTTGCTCCTCCAGGGTTAATCTGATCATTCCTTACCACTTTTTGAACTGCTTTATTGTTTTCTCTTAACATATTCTCCATGTGCACTAAACCTTGTGTTATGGCTGTCTCTTCTGCTGCCTGTAACAAGCTCATCCTCTGTGACTACAAATACTCTTTAATGACGCTAGTTTTTGTTGTTCTAGAAAGCCTGTAGTCAGCCATGCTGGACAACATGTGAAAGAATACCACAACACAGAAAAGTATGGCAAATGTCTACTAGCTTTTCACCTTCTCAGTGGGGCGCTGAGGACTAACTACTTTCGGCCATAAATTACAAAATGGTAGTGGATGCGATTCAGAAATGGAGGTAGGCATAGCCTGTGAGTGTTGCCACAGAAGTAGGATTTTGGCAGTGTTTACAGTAATGGCTAGTTTAAGCTAATTAGATGAAATTCTGATTGGTCAAAAGTCATAGTAAAGCATTCAACATCTTTAATAGCTGAAGGATTTTACCCAGGGACACTACAACACACTTAGGACCTCATATATATCTTGTTGAGGGGAATTACGGTTTTGTTATTAATCTTGATTAAGTAGAGTTAAAGGGCCATGCAGGAAGTTTATCTTACAGCTTCACAAAAAACATTATACGGCTTAGAGAATTCAGTGTTGGAGAAGGAAAAATGCATGTTCATTGCCAAGAGTAATAAAAGCTAGTCAGGGGAAGTGCAGCGAAAACTACCAAATAATTTACCAAATTAAACCCTCCTGAGAAGCGTTTTGAGAAGCCAGGAGGCTAGAAGTAGTTTCCAGCTAGATGTACTTTCCATTTTTGTTCTGATTTCAGGAAAGTTTGGGAGTCTGCAAGTGAGAAAAATGTCTCTGCCCTTGGCACACAGGAGAAGGGGAACCCTTCCGGCTCTTCCTCCATGGGCCTCGCCTTTGGCAGCTGTAGCTGAACACCTATTCTCAGCCCCAGTGTGCAGAACAGGCCTCTTGGAGGGCTCGTGTGGGTACTGAATTCTCAACCGCTGAACCCTGGCACAAAATAGAGTTGCAGGTGGCAGCTTCCACCTACGTAAATGGTCTAAAATTTCTCTGGAACCTTACGTGAGCAGAGAACTGAGCACAGCGGAGATTTGTTTCACTGAGGCCCTTCCAAGTACGGAGGGATCCAAGTCAGCACGTTCGCAAGGGGGTAGTTGGCCAAGAACTGACTAACTGGTCTGGCCAGGTGGGTTTGGCCTGTGTAAAACAATACGCTTATATCATTCAGAAGCATAGATGCATTCTTGAGCATCCCTGTATTGAAAAGAACGAGGCCTACTGACATTATTTTATAAACAGCGTCCAAAAAGGAAAAGTAGTCCTTTCACCATCATTCTCATCCAGGAGTTAAACTAAGGAAGCCGAATAGTGATTTATATATCTTTGCTCTTTCTTTTGTAGATCTGGGGGCCCAAAAGGAGTTGCTGTGCAACACGCTCTCAGCAATTCCTCTGGGGGCTGTGCTAAGAATCAGGAATGTGATTTTTTCCTAAAAGCTTTGCTCTACCTCATCAAATGCCTAACTCCAGTTTAAAAAATGTATTTTGCATTTATAATAATGGATTGAACTATGTCTTATTATTCCGAAGCTGGGAGGTTGGAGAACTACATTTCTCCTATAGTAAGCCAGATTCTTGTTTCAGGTTTCTGAACAGCCACCGGTACTGTGAGGAAATGTTCCTTATCCTTTGCCAAAAACAAACCTGACCACCATTTTCATTAGAACAGTTTCAAGTAGTTTCTAGTCATAGCTTTGTAGTTAAATCGCCATTAAACGCTTTACTTAGTTAAATTAACTCCTGCAGGGATTTTTTAAGCAAAATCATTTACATTTATGATTGATGACTTCTTTTCCATAATTTTAACAATTTATTTTCCTTTGGTTCTTGCTTTTCCTCCTTGCTTAAGGACCTCCACTTAAGAAAAGAGGTGTGCAAAAAGGAATAGTTTCTCTCGTAAACAATTTGCCCCAGCAAAGGTCTTCAAGAAACTACAGAAAATCAGGAAAAAACCATGCATTCTGTGGGATAAGACATTTGCAGAAGGTTTTCACATAGATGTTTAACTAGAATAAAGATCTCTTTAAGAATTATAATGGGCAAAATTCACTTATAACAGCCATCTCCTTATTCTTTAGAATGTGTCTGGGGTTTATTTTGTGTGTGCAAGTCCTTGCATCAAAGCCAGGAAAGCTTTACCTTGGGAGCCCAGTATACTATTCCTTCACCATGTAAAGGTACAATTGTGATGACAGAGGGGCCAGGAGCTAAGCCTGGATAAAAATGTAACAAAAGCAGTAACGATTACCAAAAACTTCTGAATCTTGAAGAATGTTAAAATTATTTACGCTTCCTTGAAGACGACCACATTTTAGCAGATATATTATAGAGGATAAGTATATAAAATACAATTTATATTATTAGCGTAGCTCTTTCTCTGACTTGTTCATTATATTAATAAATTAATGTGCCCATCTAAGAATTACCTAACTTAGTAATTCTTTTTCTGACTGTGGTCCTACATCTCCTTACAGAGAGGTCTAAATAACTACATGCAATTAGATTAGGCTTATTTCCTCTCATAGTAAGCAAATTACAATGGAGAAAAAAACACTAATGCTGCAGCATTCTTTTCAAGCACATACAAATGACACACTTTATAATGTGATGATCTTGCATTGTCATAAGCTAACATTTTCGAGCCATTAACACTTACTTGTGAAAATCTGGCTTGAAATATATATTTGCAAGCCATACCTTATTTCCTAGGTGACACCATTTCAACCATTTTTACAAATACAGAGACATAGATGAAGATGTCTCTGGAACCAGAGACACAGAACTAGAGTTATGCTGCAAGGTGTGAATCACCTATCTGCTCTATGTATAGGAGAAGATTTTCAGATTTAGTAAGTGTCAAAGTCACCCAAACATTTTTAGGAAGGCAGGCAAGTGATCCATGAAAACATGGTCTCTGAAATTGTCCACTGGAATAACACTAGTGTTCCCCTTTCATCTTTACCACTTCGCATGTCTCTTCATCAGGAGAAGGAAGGATTGTGCCTCTCCACTCCAACCCCTCTGCATCTCAATAACCCAGATGCAGTAGCTCACATACCGCCTGCGTTTCTTGATTTTGTCTGGACGAAGAATGATATTGTCAGGCTTTTTCAGAGTTATCCACTCTGGTATACATATGCTGACTGATCAGCAAACAGAACAAACCAAGCAAACAACTACAGAGTTTGTACTTCAGCCTTCTGTCTCCATTCAGCCATTTGTTTTCCTAACAGTTGTAGAAACATCTCATCATTGGGATCTTAATAACACCAGAAGTGGCAAATGGGTTAAAAGTTACTAGAGGGAGTAACAGATAGCTAGACAAAAAAATTACATTAGCATTGTGCTCTTTTAAGAACAATAAATCTAGAGTTATTTACTGAGTGCAATAAAATGCTACAGGGCATTGTTAGTACAAAATTTAGATCCATAAATCAAATAAGTATTGAGTCTGTAATCATCAAACAGGGAGATGTTATCACCAAAGGCTGGGAATGCAAGGAAAGCAAGGAAAAAAGAAGGATACAATCATCTATAGCACACGCCCTTCCCTGTGGATCAAAGAAGTTATATATTAGGATGATGTCTAGTTTGTTGTGTCTAAATTAATTGTATAGGAAAATCTGAAGGGAGTCTGTATATGTCAGAAGATCAGATTATAGAGGAAAAACAAGCTCAAAACTTGTCAGATGATTTATTAATTGCTAATTAATATCATGTAAAGTAGAAATAAGAATAAGTGTATGCTAGAAGATTCCAAGTGGAAAAGCCACACAATAGTTAATGCAGTTCAAAAGCAGCATTAATCCTCCTTTATTGCTTGCAACACTCTTGGGAAAGAAGATATTGCACAGCTTCAAGGATGGAAAGTCACTGGTGTTAAGCAATCTGAGGCTAACTAGCAGATTACAAAGTGGGAAGTCCTAAGTGCATATTTCCCTGCGTGAAATCTATGCATGTAGAAGTAGATTTACTTTCCCCATATACCTGTAGCCTGTTTGAGATCAGTGCACCCTGGAAGTTGGTGAGCATAAGCTAGTAACTTTAAGAATACTCTTCTCATATAGTTACTGACAAGTCTTTTCAGTCTTATCATCCCAGTAAATTAAAACTAGAACATATGCATGTCATAGTCCAACATCACAGGCATGACTGAATCCTGGCAGTCAGTATGTCATGATTAATACTCTATCATCTAGAGAATCTTTCTGAAATATTCTCATAGTAACTCGCAGCCCCGGGTTTCACTAGATTTGACCTGTGTGAGATAATTGCAAGTGGTATGCAGGCTCCTTGTCTGTCTTGTGGATTTGATATCAGTGACAGCTCCTGACACTATCATTCTCACCAGACAGAGTGCTTTTTTACATTGTACACAGGACCAAAAAAAGTACAGGCTTCCTCTTGTGTTGAAACAGTTCCTGACACCCCCTCCATATAAAAAATGGTGAGGCCTTACCGCTGGAGCTATGGCAATATAGAGCTATGTCCATATAAAACAAACCTGAGCTTTTATTCAGTCTGACTGCATGCAAGCTGAGTGCCTCTGCACATCAGGTTATCTTTGTGCTTCATATTGTAGAAAGGTGTTGCAGCAGCCAGTGCAGAGCTGGCTGTGGTCCAGCAATACAGCATTATCATATTTATAGTTAGATACCTACAACTGCATAGCATAGATTGCTGCTGCCACAGCTGTCTGAAGTTGTATCCGCTGCTATCACTACCACTCAGAGCAAACTAGGTTTGGCAAACTATAGTATACAATATCAGCAAGCCTGGCAGATCCAATTCATGAATGAAGATCAGCATAGCCTTAACATAAAGAAATGCCATATGAAAAGGTTAACTTGCTCAGAGTGGATATATTGAACGTATGGGATGAGAGAAGCTGCCAAAGGAAGATGACAATGAAGAGCCTCACTTCACAAGGAGGATGTCAGAAAGCACAGAGAGAGTGGGTTCAATTTAAAATGCTCCAGAGATGCTTTTCTCAAAAAGAATTCAAAATTTCAGATCTAGGTAGTGTGTAACACCTGGAGCTGCCTACACAGCTCACCGAACTTCCAGAACAGAGAGCTGTGTCTGCGGAACAGTCATTAGCCCCATGGGTGAATTTACCTGGACAGACCGTTTGGCACTGTATCAGCTTAACTCATTTGGTAGATGTTTGGATGATAACCATATTATAGTTTCCTTTCTAAGCCACAAAAGAATAATATCAGAAAGAGTAAGCAAAAATAAGCCAAACTAATTTTACAGCTATACTAATAATAACTTAATGATTTATCCAGCTGTGACTCAAAAGCAGGCCAGGCAAAGTCTCATTCTCTGCACCCCAAGGAGTATCTAGTGGATGATACCATTGTTTCAGCTCAATCTCTCTCTCACTTGATCTCTTTCTCGCTCATGAAAGCTTTTCTTGCCTTCATGTTTGTGATTCTGCTTTTCTGTGCCTGACAGTTGTAATGAAGGTATGCCACAGTTAGTGACAAGGCAAGTATTCTAGACAAATTCTGCCAGAAGAGATGAAATGAAATATCTAATACCTGACATCAGTTTCTGGAACTGACCACCAATATGTAAATTTATGTCATGCTCTGTAATTTATAGAAAAAAAAGTGTTCGTTTAAAGGCCATCATTAATTAAAAAAACAAAGAAAACACTTACAAATGCGTGGAAGAAAATAACTCACTGTTCAAGTGTCATTGCAGCATAAGGATCCATAAAGGTGATACGGGGAAAGACAGTATATGCCTGTCTCAGTTTCAACACCAACTCTGAAAAAGTGTTACGGATTTTTAAAAGCTTGAAGTTGTGCTACTTGGCTTAGAATAACAAATGTGGGTTTTTAAAACAAATAATTGCGTTTTCTTACATACTTGAACATTCTTATCACCTCACAATACTGCAACTCTGTAACGGTGGAATATGACATTTCTCTTATCTCTCCATCAAATTTCTGAATTTAGGCCACTTATATACAGAGCCGCCACAGTATACACAGCAACATACATTAGTATATATACTCGCTATGTGCTATGTAATATATAACATATATAGCATATAAGATTCTCAGAGCACCATTGACATTGGATCAACAGGGTAAATGGGGAGTAACATAATGCTTTCTTTCCTCAGCTGTGTAAGCAATCCTCATTTTGCTATTGCCTCACCTTTAAGTATTAGCAGGGGGAAGAACCTGCTTATTATTAATACATCTTTATATGAATATATAAACAGAAAGTGCCTTCTGAGAGATTAATTTTCTAATATTATTACAAGATTCCCTGAACTAACTCATTGCACATTCTGAAGCAAACAAATGTTTTTTAGCAGCAGCAGCAGCGTGATCTTTTCACCCATTATTTACAAGGCTTTATAATTATGGTAACGATTACAGGCACAGAAAAGTCAAGAAAATTGTATCTTTGGATCTTAGGCATTAGTGCAAAATAACGTGAAAGTTACAATAGCATACTGATCCTGATACAAACCCGGGCAAAGTCAGGTGTTGTCTTTCATTGTCATTGACAGTCTTTGAATTCCATCCGCTGTGTTTTAAATAAATACGCTTGAGACGCAACAGTGTAATTTGTATCAGCATAATACTATAAAAATCTCCGATATATAATACAATAAACACTACCACTGTTTACATAATCAAGATATCCCCATCTCATAATCCAGGGATGCTTGTAACAATCTGTTGTATCACTAACATTAACATTATTACCTACCCTGGGTACACCAAGATGTAATTTAAAACAGAAACAACAGGGTACTGGGAATAAGGAAATGCTGATCAAAACCTTAAGGATTTCTAGAGGTCACAAACATCCTGGCAGTCTGCCAGGATCACAGTTGCTGACTAGAGAACACTTTCCAATTTCCTGGCAACTCCAGGTTAACACAGTTATTAAAATAAACACTTGGAAAAAATTAAAAATTGGTACTAATCAGGAGCTCATTCTGGAGGGAGAATGGGACAACCCTACGTTTCCTAATAATTATAATGCCTCAAATAAGCATATTAAAATATTAAAAAATGTAAAAAGACTACCCAGGCTAAGTTATTAATTTTTATGCAATTCACTGAAGAAATTAGCTTAGTTAGCAATGGCGATTCAAAAATTCGATATAAAATCGGAGTGTACAAAAAACCTCCTTCTATTGAAGCGGAGGTAGGCATTGACAAAAACATGCTGTCATGGAAAAAAAAAAAAAAAGCCGTAAGGGGCTGGGTAGTGATTAAATAGAACATGGAGCTTGTCACATCTGGATCCCCAGTTTAAATACAGTCGTAGCAAGTATAATAGTGGCCAGTTTGTAAGTTTGCAGCCTAAACTATCTGTCGCTAGATTTACAATCCTTTAAATATTCTGGAAAGAAATGAGTTTGCCAGTTTCTTAATAGTGTCAGTAACCTGTTCTCTTAAGCAGACAGACTTGCTAGAAACAGAGGTGAGACTGTTTATTAGCAAATGTTTAATTTATGAACACATTTGGTCTTACGGAAGTAAAATAAAGGTCTTTTAAACAGAAGCATGTTAGCTTTATTGATTGACTGAATTTCGGGTGGAACCATTACTTGGGGGAACTAGTTCTGTGAGTGGCAGCGTGACTGGTGAGGCGTGTGCCTCCGCTGTCTCGGCTCTCGCGCTGTTGTTACAACACGCTCCGGGCTAAAGCAATCTCGGTGGTATCGAAGTTCCCTCGCTGCAGGAGGAAAAAAAAGGGCAAAGCGAATGGGCAAAACTGTGATCCACCAGCAATATGCTCACATTGGCCAGCCTCCATCTCTGGCCACCTCTTAGCTGCACAGACCGTGCGGATTCATAGCTTTTAAAAAAGAAATTACTTCTGTTAGATCTATACATATATATATGATCTACCCCCTGTATAATATGAGTCCTATAATTTTACCCAGCACCTCCTATAATCAGCACGTGGGCTATGAAGCCAAACTGCTGCTATCCTTCTGTACTGAGGGTTGAATTTTAGTGACTTCTTTTTTAATGAAAAATGCTTGTTTAATTTTTTTCTTTACTTGCTGTGGTATCATATATTAATACCAACCAGAACTGTAAAATACGCTTATAATCCTGAGAGTTCTGTTAAACCCTATCTGATAGTAGGAAAAAGGAAAAGAATACTAATGGAAACAGCATATACTGAAGATTTTGCTTTCATGTGAATGCAATTAGAGCTTTTCCCTTAAGCTAATAGGATAAGTAACTATATGAGGAAATCCACAGACACTGCAAATGTGCAGGAGGGAGAGAGTTAGTGTTTGCTCGGTGTTCAGTGGTCCATGTGTAATAAGCTGGCAGTTCCATCTAGTTCCTACCGGACAAACGTCTACATCAGAAATTCCCATTTCTTCCCTCCCCCAGCTGCACGTTTGGAAGTTTCAGCAGCGAAGCCACAGGCTGAATCGAGAGAGGCAGGGCTACGTTTTCAAAGCTATTTTCTTTTTCGTTCTATAGATAAAGATGCCCACACAAATAAATTCCTTTCGCATATATGGCAGTGAGATTCAGGACATCAGTTAATTTCCTGAATATCTGTGCATGACTGATCAACTCACATGCCTATTGCCAAATTATTCTATGAGATCTATTCTGATATTCCTAAACTTTGATCTTCTCCTAACAGCATTTGCCAGCCTGATATAAACAGATTAACACTCTGTCTCTTGAGAGTAAAGTAACGTTTTAGAGTTTTCAGTAGTTAGTCTGATTCCTGGATGATAGACTTGTAATAAATGACATACAGGATGGATTAATTATTTTAATTAAATTAAGTTAATTTTTTAAAAAACGTTGAAATGATTCCTTAATACTGGTAGTTCTTCTAGAGAAAATGTAGTATATCCGTAGCATAACACAAACAAGCAGTGAGTATGTGGTAGCTTGGTATGGCACAATTATTGTTGACATTAATTTTTGTGTCTTATTTTTGGATTTTGCCTGCACAAATAATGCACTTCAAAAACCATGTTGACAACCTCTGCAGCAAACCACAGTTACGTGAAGCTCCCACAGCTCTATATATAACTGGCAGGAAACTGTCAGTCTTACTTTGATCCATAATATTTTATCTTGATCTTGGCCAGGACGTGGACTGTTTTTTTGTAATGTACCATATACAAATTATGGAAAAGACTGTCAGGCCCATTCCTGCCCAACTGCATGGCTTGGGATGAGAAGGGCCAGGAACCTGGAGCGGCTGGCCAGAAGTTCCCTTAACTAGCTAGAGCTGCACCATCCTGTTCAGGAGCTGTAGGGAGCACCAGGGATTGCAGCCCTTTTACACGGAAGAAGAACAGGGCTTCGCTGAAGTTGTCCTTGTAACAGCAACCCCAGTTAGTGCTTTAACTCACTAGGAGCCAGGATGGCTGCCATAGCTTTGAGGCTACTGTAAAGCACATTGTGACTGAAGAAAGTACAGAATTAGGTTGTAAATCATGGAAATACAAAAGGCTCTTTTCAGCTTTTCCTTTAGTTATGAACAGTCCTTAATGACAACGAGCTCTAAATACTACATATACAGTGCTACGGATTTATGACTCAACAAAAGCTAGCAACAATTTTTTTTTGTTGACACATTGCAAGACCATACAATTTAAAAAAATTTCTTAACGGAAAAGCTCTTTTCATATAAAAAGATTTCAAGCACTATATATGTTCTTCTAGCTCATGAGACAATGGCTGCTGACTCTCCAAAACATCCTGTCACAATTATTAAAGATTCACAATTCTCTATTCAGTCTGTAATTCTTTGAAGCCTGTTATATCTTTTTTTTTGTCCTCCAATATTCTTTCTAGTGCCTACATGTGATCCCTGCGTGCGGCTGATATTACTGATCTAACCCAGAATTTATACTTTTTGCCCTCAATACTTGCAGGTTTGAAACAACATTTAGCATAGTTTAAATGGGGGACTTTAGTATCATCCATCCTTTTTTTTCTATAAATGGTCCCTACTATATGAAACGTGTTTTAATTTGTGGGCAATATCTTGCTGACCTAACCGACTCCCACTTCCCTATATAATTTCATAAACCTTAACCTCACTCTGTGCAATCTCTGTAATTGTTTAGATGCACAGTGACTTGTCGTTTGCATCCTATGAAGCCTTTATAGCAATAGCGAGTTCAATTAAACTATGCCACTTGGCTTCATCATACTTCCCCCAAAATATCTTTGCCATCAACATTTCTCAGAGTGGCAATTCTCCCGAGCTTTCCAGAATTTATAGGTCACAGGTAAAACAGCATGTTCTCTGCAAATGTTAATGAGTTTACAAACTGCTGAGTATTATAATGATAAATTTGATCATATTTCTCTACTGACTTTACAGTCTTGGCACTGCAACATTTTTAGCTTGTATCTGCTCTCATAGGGCTCAGTCCAAAGCTCATTGAAGTCAAGGAAAAGAGGTGTATTAAGATTAGCAGCTTTTGATCAAGCCTGAGACAGCCATTGCTGTAAAAACATTATCTGTGCACATCCCTCAGACGCAACTGACATCAACTTGCACCACTTCGAGTCCCTGAATCTCATTTTCTTTGCAGTTTCTGCCTGATCAGGGAATCTATTAAGTCCAAGCAGCCAAGGCAGCTGTCTTGAGTCAGATAACTTCCAGCGTCCTAAATAAAGGGAACTAATATAATACCTGCTTTATGCCCACGTAACAGTCATAACTCAGGTATTGTGACGGGTTTCAGAGAGGAGGCGGGCAGAAGGCAAGCAGCAGGGACTTCTAAAGGCCTGTCCCTGGTCAGTCCTCTGCTTCTGCAGTAGGCTCCCTCTCCTGCTTTTACAGGTATTTTCACCAACCTTTCCGGGCACAGTTCACTTTACAAAGTAATTGCTATGGCTCTTAAACGTATCCTCGCATACCTGCAGGGACACAGTGCAGACTGTGAAGAGAAGGTTGCGTTGCTGTTTGATGTCTCTGCTGATACTGGTACGAACAGAGAACTGTAGTCTGACATCTTTCCTGGGCATTTTAATACATTTACAGATAGAAAGGTGACCTTTGCTTAGAAATTCTTTTAATTTGGGTGGCGGGGTGTGTGTGTGCGTGCAGTTTTTTTGTTAGGGTAAACGATGGCATTATTATACAGCATTTGAAGTGCTAGTAACCAGACCTGGCACTAATTTTAGACTGAAACAAAACTGTTTACATCTGCTTTGTTGAACAATCTTCTACAACAAGTTAACTGAAAAAAACAGATGACAAAACTAACATTTTTCAGATGAGAATCTCCAGGAAATACAGACCAAATAGTGAAAATAGCAAGTGGTAACATATCAGCCATCCTTGTCACTGAAAAATGTGTCTTAAACACCAAAGCCCCTTAGGTTAGTCCTCTACCAGGAGGCCAGTCCCAAAAATGACTAAACCTGTAAAGGCAACTGTACACTGTTGCTTGACGCTATTAGTATACGTGTGTGAAAAAAGTTTTATTCAATAGTTCAGATACTCTCGATTATATCAGACTTTAAAATCCATGTGACCTTTTTTGGCATACGAAATGATTTAAACTCCACCTTGGCTCTCACATTTAAATACGGGGGACTATACCATTTATGTATTTACCAAGATAAATAGAGATTAATGGAAGATGAACAAAGTAAAGCGGACTCTTAGAGAAACAAATTAAATTGTTAGAAAGGAATGAATAAATAGGACTGCTTCTGGCCTTTCTATTTTCTTTTTTTGCAAGTCATTAAGTTTATTTTATACAGCTTAGGGACTAATAATGAGATACAAGTTAGTATAAAGACCTGTCACCTCTGCCAAATAAACTATTCCCTGTTAAATAAAATTTTGTAGGGGTTTTGGTATCATACTGCTGAATGTCACTTGTGGAAAAGGTTATTTTCTAACACGACTAAATGTTAGCATATACAAAGTCTTATGCAAGCATCAGAAACTTCCCTTCACACTACCGATGAACAAGATTTTTGTTGTTTGGTTTAGACACTTCGGAGGTCCACTGAACATTTAAATAATAGATCTTATTTTAAAGTTGAAACTGGTTTTGGAGTACTCTAGTTTGTGGGCCCTGGCATGTTCAGGTGTTTCTAAAATTCAGCTATATGACTATTTTACAGTTTCCTAAAAGCCTGCTCTCATAGTAAGAAAAAAACATAGAAGAGTACTGTTTCCATTTTCTGTTTTCCATTTTTTGCTAATACTCTGGGAAAATGAATGGCACAAGTAGTAGTCCTTTCTATGCAAAAATAATCAAAGAGCCTCCTCAAAGAACGATGTTAAACCTTCCCTCTTCCATTCCACACAGCTACAATGATGAGCTAAAATACAAAATTACCCAAGTCCTCAATATTAGACAAAACTAAAAATACATTTTATGATCTCAGACTCTTGTATTTTTCTTTTCTCCCAAGCATATGCTCTAGTCAGTGTAAAAACACTGTGTATGGTCCACATGCTTTCTAAATATCTGGTAAAATGACTTTTTGACTTTTTCAGGGCATAGGATGAATGTGCATTGAATTCACAGAAAAAGCTGTATATGGAATTTCTGAAATTACATTGATAGATGTAATTTATTTTTTACTTACAATTTCTCTGGCCCTTAGTTTTCTTTGCTTTCCTGCTTCCTGAATTCAATATCAAATAACTTTGCAATCCCATAATGCTGCTTCAAGCTTTAAAAAAATGGACTACAGCCAATGCCAGTTTTGGGCAACTATCCAAAATTACACATCAGCTCCACAGCCACAGTGCACAGTAACTTTCATTACCTTTGTATCACGTAGCCACAATTTTCTTTTTCTTCTCCCCATTCCCTTGAGGAATGACCTCCTTGTCTGGGTTGCTCCTGTCTAGGAAATGTGCTAATTGTTATTACTTCGCTTCCTAACATGAATTGTGTTGAATCCTGTGCCTGTTAAGTGCCTGAACAGCAGTTTCATTGTACATCATGTACTGTTCAGAAATGTAAAGCGTAAGCACTGTTCAAGGTAGCATATGGCACATGATCCTTTTAGCTCTTTGTTTTGAAGGTGAACTTTAGGTAAACAGTATTAATTATTTTCTATTTTTTAATGTATTAGAAACTTCTGTCGTAGTTTTGGAGAGATACTAGAGCCTATTGGCCATAATTCTGACATCTTTAAGCACAACTTCATTAGGGAACTAAACAAATCAGCAACATATAGAGCAATAGCTATGCTGTTTTAGACACAAGTAGAAAGTGTGTCTCAGATCTCAAAATCTTAACATTTGCACTATGCCAATCCTGATTTTACAAATATTTTACAAATACAAAAAAATATAACAGATAACCTATTATTCCGACATATACTTAAAATATAATATATTGTATAATGAATTGAGTTAAAATAAATTAATAATTGCATTCAATGAATAACTGGATTTTAAAATATTTCCAAAGCAATATGTTTTTATAGCAACTTTATATAGCAAGATAATGACATATATGGGAACATCAAATAAGTAGTTTAAGGTCATGTACCAGGTACTTCTGAACAAATTTATGGCTATAGTTTACTACATCAGTGACATTACTACCAATTCATTGTTTCTATCTACAGCGGTCATGGCAGTGTTTTCAATATGAAATATCAGAAGAATTATAAAAGTGAAGGCGCACAAATATATCTCAAATTATTAAGAGTCTTTTCACAAAGTCTATAACAAGTCCTTATCGACAAAAATCAAGACAAATGAACCTCAGACATACATATCTAAGATTAGCTAACAGATCCTCTACTTCACAGTAACTGATACTTCACAACTTAAGAAAAAAAAAGCTCCATGGATTACTAACATTTCAGCAGAACATTGTTGTAAGGTAACTTTATGAGGCAATGTAACCGAAGATCTTTCAGGTGAACATAATTCACAAGCTGAGTATCTCCACCTAAAACTCTTACATTTTTGTCCCGTCCTCTTCAATAAATAAGCACTTAGTTTTGGCCAACAGTTCATAGGGGAACTGCTGCTGATTCACATGGGAGTATGCAGGTACCCCATTCAGTAGGTGCCAGTGATGCCCATACCAAAAAGCTATTCAGTATGAAGTAGGTCAAGTCAGGAAAGAAGTTGAGCTGGAGTAAAAAAAACATGTTTACATTGGGTTTAAGAATGCCATCCTGCTCACATTGTGAAATACCTGTGCTTCTCCTCCAGCTCCTCCTGCAAAGCTAAGCAGAACTTTGCTTTTTGTGTAGATTTTGCCGAGGACTATGCGGGGGTAGTATGCCTCCCATTTATAGTACACCCACAGGTTTTGTTGTTGGTCTTTTATTAAAGGCTTGATAGACAGAAGCATTAGCTGTGCAAATTATCTTCTTACATAAGAAGAGAGTGTCATGTTGTGATGGTTCAGGGGTGAACTAGGTGACTAGCAGCCCTGATACCACCCTGCTTCTGTGTGGGTACTCCCTCCAGCTTCCAGGCCCTGCTTCTGCTGCTGGGTCATTCCATCTTTATTCTGGATCACAAGGCTTTGCAATCACCCTGTTCCCATCATCCTGCCATGAAAATGCAGTGAGTGGTGCC
Organism: Phaethon lepturus; assembly: GCF_000687285.1. Lineage (NCBI taxonomy): Eukaryota > Metazoa > Chordata > Aves > Phaethontiformes > Phaethontidae > Phaethon > Phaethon lepturus. Next base: position 31,591 of record NW_010535552.1, read on the forward strand.
ATGGGTCTCCAGCGAGTCCCTCAAAACTGTCCTCTCATGCATCCTGCAGTCCTATTGCTTTTTGGACAGGCAAACCTCAAGGTTTTCCCACGCAGCTCCAGCTCTCACAACTGCCGTATTTGCCATACACCATACTCTCCTCTACAACCCTATGACTACAGTAATCCACAGTATCTCCTTTGAAACAGTGCACCATCCCTTAACATAAAAAAACAGAGAGACCAGGCAAAAATACTAAAATTATACATGATTTGTGTGCCTGGCTAATTTTTCTTAAGACCTCGGTAACCCACATGCCTCAGGTATATCCCAGGAAGCCTGTGGTTCAGGCAAGTTGTATCCTTCTATTATGTGGCTGTGGTGTCACTAGACAGCATTTTCAGCTATAGCACCGCTCAGCACGTGCTCATTTCAAGCCCTGGCCATTTGCCTTTTCCTGCCTCTTTACTGAGGAGTATCACCCTCCTCCTTCCCCACAATTACAATAGCATCGCTGCTTCATGGCTGTCTTCTGAGTCAGACTGAAGGGCTGTGACAACTTTAAAATAACTTAGCAAAAAACCCCGTGTATGTAGCTAAACCTAGACTGGTTCCTCTCACCTAGTCCTCAGTGTGGCTTTGCAAAATGGGGCTGGAAGAACACCAGGGCAGCTGGCTACAGCTTGGGCATATGAACAAGCTCTTTTGTTGGCATCCCTCCACTTCTAGCTGCAGGCAGCTCCTATTTCTTCTGTAGACACAAGGTTTGTTTTCAACAATTTAGTGTCCTTCTGAATTTGAAATACAAGAGAAATAAGCTTGCTAATCAAATTTAAGCCAAGAAGTGGGCACCCCTAAATTAATGGCTATTTTCTTAAGGACTCTTAATTCCTTTAAGAACCTCTGATTCCCTTTCTTGCTGATTTCCCAACAGCTCAGAATTAAACAAAGGAAATCCATTCACATATTTCAATATAGCAACAGAAGTCGCATAGTGATAAAGTAATTGTACATTAATCCCATGTTCTTCACGTATGTATACAGACATAATAGACTCGGCAAGTAGTTCTTCCTACAAGAGCTAATCAAAGGTTTTAATTTAATCAGTTCATTTTATGTTCATCTTTTCTGTTTTGTCAGCCTAATACAGGTAATAAAAATTTAATTTCTTCATTGTTTTAGTAATAGGAACCACTATTTTACAATGAGTACTTGACTGACGGTCATAGCCAAATGAAACAACATATTTGTTGCCCACACAGGGATTTTAAATAACTGTTTTAATTCTGCACCTTGAATAAAATAGTTTCTTTCCTCAACAACATGAGGGACGAACAAGAGTAATGTGAGGCTTGTGTTGATCCCCGCCCCCCCCCTCGTTTTCTGATACTGGCTTAGAAATCTTTTAATATAAATAATTCCCAGCATATGCATAAATTGTCTACTATGCCACGGTTTTCTTGAGTCTTCTAAGAACTCTGGGAGGCAAGTATGGGAAAGCTATAAAAGCCCAAAATAACCTTGTTTTTCTAACTGAAAGACATTAATAATCAAAACAGTGGTCCAATAGAAATGAGGTTTCAATCCAAAAGGCATAAAAGAATGAATGGGAAACAAAGGGATTTTTTTTTTCATGGCCAATGACCCTTCATTTATGGCCAACAGAGTACCAGTAATGGTAACGCAAGCCTGAGAAATGACTACGAGGGCTATACACTCCTATGTGACAGAAGCTTTCACAGAACACACTGAAAATAAGTAAATGGTCCCCTTGCTGTGGAGCCCATGGATAAAAAGAACTGTTTGCCTTGCTTCCCTTTATCTTGGAAGATGCAAACATGGTCTTTTTGATTATTTTTGTCTTTTCTTTTAGCCTATGCCGGCAATTAGACAACCCTGGGAGGAACTCAGCATCTCAATGACTGCAGTGTGGAAAGCAGATATTCAGCCTTTCCACTATAATGTTTTGCACAATGATGTTTCCTAAATAAGAACAATACGTTCCTTTCTCCTCTTTTTTTCTCTCCTGTCAGACAAGCCTTCCTAATGACATTTTTATAAATGTTGGTAACTTTTGAACTTTTGCTTATACCATCATTCATAGCACTGCCATTATCACCATGGAACATACTGGTGAGAGAGGACCTACTTTCCATAAGGCTTTTCTAATAGCAAATTTCATAAAGATAATTGATTTTAATTGAGCTGATTAATAGCAGAATATTAAATGCAATCGTCTGATGGATTAGAGGAAGCCCACTAAACCATTCATAACTTATGCCAGAACTCAGACTAATTCAAGTCCCAGAGAGCTAAAAGCCTCCTTTGTTCTGCACATAGTCAGGATACAAGGTGCAGCCCCTTGACAGAAACAAAATTACAAACCTGCTGCATTTGCTGTCAGAAAAGCTGCCTGCAATTAAGGTCTTTTGACACCAACGGTGACAATAAGAGTGGAAATAGGAATACATTCAATGACCTTGAAATGTAGTCAGGTATCATTATCCCTCACATTTTATTTGTTGGTATGAAAGAATTAAACCTGCTTGTCTCAAAAAGAAAAGGTCTTGAATATTATACTATTTTTCTATATATATGTAGTTACTTGATACTGCTTGTATTAGCTGTATAAAATACACTAAATCACCAAATATCGTACTATAATGATTTGTGTACACACACACATATATTTATATATAAATTTATATAACAATAATCCTAGTTAGACATCAAAAGATCAACTGAACTAGATTTCAGAGAAGTTACCAATCCATGGTCAAAACATGCCATTTTAGAAAAGATTTTTCTAACTGTAGAATGAAGCAAAGGAAGGCTGCTTTCAAACTACATATGTATTTAAATATAAGACACTTCCCTTCTTGCTGCTAATAGGCTCTGTATTATCTTTTAGTAGTGCTACATAAAATTGTCTCCCGCATTTTTCAAACCTGATCGTAAAAACGCTATTATGCACTTTCACCGGCACAGGATTCCTTTGCTCCAGCTTTTATAGATAGAACAAAAAGAAACAGCCTGACATAGAAAAGCTCTTAAAGACTCAGGCTTATCCATGAGAAAATTGTCCCAGTGTAGGACTGCAGAAAGCACGCTTCACGGGGTATGCTGAGACAGCCTCACCATGCTAAGTACTACAGACTCCGTGGAAGAAAAACAGGCATTGTAGCCAGCTAGGCACTGCCACTATACTTCTGTGTTCACTTCCTGGCAAGCTGGAAGTCTTCTTACCACCATGTGCGTGTCCCGTGAATAGAAGACTATCTTTTGTGGTGTTCCTAAGCTTCTTGTTACTAAAACCAATCCATTTTAAGACAGCTTTCCAATTCTCCTCTTTCCGCAGACTCTCCTTGTTACAGAAAATGCCTATAATACCAGTAAAATATGCAATCCATGCACATTAGCTAGCTGAGCAGGCTGGGGCTGCTGATGGTTATTTAACAACTTTGTACAGGTGCTATGTAAAATAAATAAATTATTTCATAGCTTACAGGAAAAAGTTAGAAGGCTTAACTGCAGTTCCTAAAAATTTTATAACTGACTTTATGCTTTCTAGTAATGCTGAGCTTGTAATCCTATTAGTCAGCTCCTGTTTTCATGGTACACTAATTTGAATGCTTTTATTCTTTTGCCTGGAATATGTGGATTCTGCATGCACAGTTTCAGGTCCTCTCCCTTTGTTTTGTGTCGCTGTGCTCCTGCAGCTGGAGATGGCCTTTCAGAGAAAGCAAGTCTGTGGCCAGAACACCCCCATGACTCAGTAATCCCTGGCTGCCAGAACTATCCCATAGGACTTTTGGCTGCTAGTTGCCGTTAACTTAAAATCCATTGTCTTTTGTGAGGAAAAAAACCCAACCTTCCCAGGCCGGAATTAAGATACACCTGTATGAACAGATCACGTTTATACATCACGTTGGTTGAATTAGAAAGGTTGTTCAGTATTGATTTAGAATCCTCGCGAATGAGTTTTAAAAACCACTGCAAATGGGATCCAATATTACCAGAAAGGAAGGAAAAGTAGTGCATAATTTGCTACAGGTCACTTGTTTCAAGAAGACCTTTATTTCTAGATTGCAGTGCATAATAGCATATGGAGGTTCATAGTATCAACCCTTGCCATGAAATCAGTTATTTCAGGATTTCATTACTTATTATTTTAAAGGAGGACCTCTACATTGCTATAGCTCATATTCTTTAAAATGATGGGCCCATTTTTAAGGACTGTGGCTTTTAGAGCCTTTACTTATCTCTTTCATATACTTCTCATACAGTTAAGGTTATGCTGTCTTTTTATCTCCTAGAAGTTGCACAAACACACCGATCAGTGTTTTAGTGAGAAATGAGAGAACTCATAAAATATGTTTGTGTCACTATCCTGGAGCTGAAGTCAATGAAACAGTCCTTTTTCAGAGTGGGAAGAGTTTTCTAACTCACAGAAAAAAATTAAATAAAATGACATTGCAGTAGCCATCTTATAGATCTGTGCATAAGAATTACCTAAATTAATATAAATTTTTAAAATGCTGCATTCTTCAAAGTCTTCATGCATACAAGGTGCACTGTACAATAAGCAATATATAGTCATAGAATCAAAATTGAGGATGGAGGGGACCTTCAGAGGCTATCTAGTTCAAACGCGTGCTCAAAACGGGTCTAAATAGATCAGGTTGCTCAGGGCCATGTCCAGCCGAGTCTGGAACACCTCAGAGAACACAGATTCTGTAACCTTGCTGGGAAACCTCTTGCAATATTTAAGCACTTCTCTGCAGAGTGGCATCCTTGCAGCTTGCACTGTTGCATGAGATCCCTTCACAGATGCAAGGCCTCATACTTTCTCTTGTTGAATTTCACGAAGTTCTGCTCAATCCATTTCTCCAGCCTGTCCAGCTCCCTCTGAAGGGCAGCCCTGCCCTCCAGTGTATTCACTGCTCCCCTCAATTTGGTGTCATGCACGTACTTGCTGAATGTACTTCATCCCATTCTCTTGGTCATTACTGAAGACATTAAATAACATTGGTCCCACCGCTAATCCCTGAGGAACCCCATTAGCTACTGGCTGCCAGCTGGACTTAGCACCACTGGTCACAATACTCTGATCCTAGCACTCCAGCCAGTTTTACACCCACCCGGACTATTCATCCCATCTGTATCTCATGAAGTTGGTGATAAGAAGACTATGGCAGACTGGGATAAAGGCCTTGCTAAAAATTAAGGTATACAACATCCACTGTCCTCCCCTTCTCTACAGGACTGTTAACCTCATCCAAGAGAGAGCAATGAGGATGATCAGGCATGATTTGCCCTTTTAAATCCCCGCTGGCTGCTCTCAATCACCTTCTTGTCTTTCATGTGTTTAGAAATGGAGCTAATCACCTTAAAAGCCATAACTTTACCAAGGACCAAGGTGAGGCTGATCGTGGATGTTATTACAATAAATTCAGTTGTTACTGTTTCACTTGCATTCAGTGGAAAAAAAAATTAACACAGAATAAATTACTTAGTAAGTTTTATGTACTTTAATACTACAAGTCAGTGGCTTCAAATATGGGAAAAAGCTACAAACTTGTTTGTAGCAAGAAACACCTCACTGACTGAAGAGGGATGGAAGCAGCATATTACTGAATATACGAGATAACCATGAGTCAGTTAATTTCACAGACTGCTATAATGGAGGTATTTTGCTACTGTTGTGCAAAAATTATTGATGTACTTTATTAAAAGGTAAATAAATAACATCTCATTTCTTTTCTGAGGATGTGTGAATAAGAAACTCAGTTAAAAACCCCAACCTAAATCACTGTTAGTCTTTGGGACTCAACCTGCAAAATGCTGAACAAACACTTCCTGAATAAAATGAGCCTTACTGAATAAAATTCTAATTAGAATAATTGAGCTTTGATAACTGCTATGTCATTAAACATAAATTTGCTTTAAACTAATTGTATTTGCATTGTATTATGGTTTCTATTAATGAATGTATTAATGTTTATACTCTGCAAACTCTTTTGAAGTAAAATATTAAAGTCTGCACCACTTAATCTGAAGTGAAATGCCCTTCGAATATAAACCTGGCATGGCTCTAGTGGAAAAGGTTCTGTAAAGGAATATGGTCCAGATATTCACCGTTTACGATTAAGAGCAGGGGAAAGGTGACTGTTGGTTTTTTGGACTTGCTCCGTTCTAAACGAGGGGAGCTGTGTGTTGGTCTCTGCGGTGTAAGTCAGGGTATGGTGTGGGGTTTCTCTAATTTGGGCCAGCTGCCACCAATCCGGCAGAGCCTATGATGCAGCCTCACTACACTGCTTGCTCTCACTATACTTCTTATTCCAGTAGGAAAGTGTACAGTGGGACCCGGTAGTTTTAGATATAGTGAAAGAGAAAAATCATACAGCCGTTTTCCACTAAAACAACAGAACCACCCACCAGCCAAAACCAATCCAAAATAAAGAGGTAAGATATGTAAAGTGGTACTGAATATATCATAACTGAGCTACATAATGCGTTTCTTTTTGTGGCATTAAGAAAGGATACCATGAGGTCACTGCTAACACAGACCTCTCCTGTTGGGCAAGTCAGGAAAACCCAATTCCTTAGCAATGCCAGGTCCCACTGCCAAGCCTTATTGGCCTTGTCTAGGAAAAAAACCCCAGAACAACACACCAAACCCCAAAACCAGCTTTAAGCAGTTTTAACCTGAAGGCGATCCTGAGGCGCTGCATAGGGCTGTGTTCAGAACGGCTACCAATAACTAAACATTTGCTCTGGGAATTCAACTTTACACGTAAAGACTCCTTTCGTAAAGTTGGTCTCGCCTCATTTCGTTTCAGTGGCTATCAACAGACAATAGTCAACAAATGATCATAAGAATTACTTGTCTATTTGGACCTCGAAACATGAAACCTGCGTTGCTGTTCTTGTACCTGTGGCATATAACTTGCCACTGCTCCTCGACCAAATTATTACAATTTCTACCGTAGATTTAGAGTACAATACAAAATGTAAAAAAAAAAAAAATTACTAATCCTCTTAAAAACAATTCTTTTCATCAACATTCCTAATGTTGACCTTATTCACTGGAATATTTGCATAAGGCAAAAACTGGCAGAAAAGAACATGGACACAAACTTCTTTAAATATTCATGTGAATATTCATATGAACAGGTGTGCATTATTTTCTAGTTAGTGCTTCCTTGAGGAAAATTGTGCAAGTTATGAAAATTAGCCAAAGTTCAAAAAGCAGTCAATACTAAAGTATAAGGGAAAAATTCTGAGTTTAAAATCTGCTGCTTTTCTATTAAAAATGATTGCCTAACGCCTATTTTCAGGAGTTTGCATTTCCAAATTCAATTAGAGTAAAATAAAATAATTGATTAATTATGTGCCAGCTGACCATTAATTTTATTTCATAAACCAAATCATTCAATTTTCTGATTCAAATACATTGAACATTCAGTGACATCTCATAATCCTGGAATGGAATGCAAGGATATGAAGATCACTTTTTGCCTAAATAATTCTAAACAGCTGGAAATCTGAAACACCATTTGTCAGACACTAGCACATTTCCAAGAGCTTACAATACTTTACATGCTATAAGGACAGATCTCACTATTTCTGTCCTGAACATTTGCTGGTGTTCAGTATTTCTGTTAAGCCGTGCAAGATAATCCTAGATTAACTCACTAACTGATACCATGCTAGTATTGATATTTGGACTTCCAGAAATTCGGAGTCTGTTGTCTTTTTGCATAGGAATCTACTGCAAATATTTAACACTATGTGAGTAGTTGTTCTGTAAACCCAGACCACAAATAATCCTCTGTTGAGGTGAGCTTTATCTCCAGGGTTTTGGTCAAAGCTGAATGTGAACTTCTCTGGAAGTCGGTGCTTGCAGGGAGGTTTTGATTTATACTCAGCTGGTATTCTCAGCCATGTGAGATGAGGATGGTTATTACTGTCACAAATGATAAAGCCAAAGGTAAACAAAGGAATTTCTTGACAAAGCAATGCCTTACATTTTGAACTTCCAAATGGAAAAAAAACCCCAAACAATTAATGCCTTTTATTTTTTTGGCACACACATTTTACTTGCATGGTTTGATTAGCCCTCTCAATATTTTTGATTTTTGAGTTTCTGACAGTTTTATAGTGAAGTCTAACTCATTCAAGCCCCTGCATAAAGTGGCGTACAAACGAGGGGCACCTATCCCCCTGGCTCCCGGTAATGAATGATGCATTGCACTTCAGGCATGCAGGTAATTGTCTTGGAAATCTCGGGAGAAAAGAAGAGGTGGACATACTGCTTAGCAAGTCTGAACCCTTTAAGATATGCTGAACTCACAGTGCAATTTACTACTTTGTGCATGCACCTGTATTCCTTTTAGCATGAGTTAGACTTACTGTAGGCTTGACTTCCTACTTGACTTCCAGAGATCTGAAAATATGGGATGATATGATAAATCACTCTTCTCTTCCTAGATAATATTTGTCAGCATCTCCAGGGAAACTCACGGGTAAAGAAGTTGTGAATCTCTAGATGGATATTAATATATAGATGGAGTTAAAGTGGTGGAACCACCAAGTCTCCTAGCATTTTAAGAATGATGATTCAGCTGTGTCCAGTGGTATAAGCATACCTTTCATACCTACTGAAAAGTCAGGTTGTCTTTATAACAAGGCCTTCTTTTCTAGAATTATGCTGTACATTCCACTGGAAAGCTTTGCATAATTGCATATTATTGGTTATTTTAAACACATGTAAAGCAACATAACCAAATATAATACTGCAGTTTAAGTGTAATGACTTATTTTTATTTTTTCTAGTTTCAACATCTGGCAATTTTTTCTGAAGTGCTATCAGCCTAAGACAGTGCCGAGAAGTTCTTTTTCAAATTAATATCTCTCATATGTCAGAAATACAAACTGTGGTTTACTTAGTTCATTACAGTGCTGTATGAATGTCTATTTAAGCGATCATTCATGTGTTCTTCAAATACTCAAATAGCACAATCCTTGTTTTTAAGGAAATAGTTACACATACTAATTCAGGATAAAAATGTATTCTTACTGCATCCTGATGTAAAACATCACGCCTGCCTCCCTACAGTATTCAGTTTTCACCAGGAGAACTCTGTTGACTTAACTGAATTTCCACTGCGATTAAAGCAGTGTAGGAAAAAAACTGTGACAAACATAAATTATTACATCTACGGTGTATGAGCTATCATTTTTTCATCAGGAACAAGAACAAAACACTACATATACTTAGCACCTGACAACAGAGACAAAACTAGTTACTGCCACTTGCAAACTGGCCACATTAGGGCAAGGGATTCTTAAAACTTGCAGGGGGACCAACGGAACAAATGTATACTGGGCAAAAAATACACCGTAAAAGGAACTCTGGAGGAGAGATAGTATAGGAGGTAAAGTGCTGCTTTGGTGTCATGTCAGCCATCCCGTTCTATAATATACATTCCCTCATGAAAACACACAGGAAAAACTGTTTTCTGGAGTATCTAGGTATCTTACTTAGATGAACAGAACTCTTCCTAACAAATAAAAACCTACTGTTTTGAATAGTGGTTTTAATAACAACACGGGAAATGTAAATGGTCTGTACAATGTTCTACAAAGATTAAAGGTGACAAATATATTCGAGTTCAACAGATTGTCTTACGGTAAAAAGTAACTTTGTACAATAGTTAAAGTACTGAATAAAATCTTTTGTGACAGAACTTTCCTACAAAAGAAAAATTGAAGGAGGCATGTTTCCAATGAAGGGTGCATATGTTTGACATACTGTAAAATTCACAAGTATTTAATTGTTGGATTCGTAAAATACATGCAGTGAGCTCTTTGCAGTTTTCAGCCAGTGTCACATCTGATTACACTATTTTGAGCTAAACATTTCAAAAGTTGCAAGCAGCCTTTGCCGAATGATCACCTGTAACCACATACCTATGTGATTGTCGGTGACTTCATTGGCTAAAGCACGATGTGCCTTTGGAATATCTACCCCTTAGGGCGTTGCTCACACTGTAGTTACCCCCGCATGCCTTTTTGCGCGTTTGCAAAGGCAGATGACCACACAACTTGTGGGAACCTCAGCTCTTGCCTGACAGTTGAAATTTGGCATCGATTAGCACCATCAGCACGGGGTTTGTCCTCTTCCGCTCTAGTGTTTGCAATACTCTTATATTATCTATATTTAGCAACTATAGCAACCTCTGTGTATGTATTGCTACATAGCATTAAAAGGTCTGTTAGAATCTATCCTCAATCTTACAGGTACAGCATTATGTTATCACCCAACAGCATGCAGTGACAGAGACAGAAAACTATAGCTTTTCAAACAAAGCTAAGTTGAGGATAATTTAGTTTGGATCACAAGCTGGACCTGCTGGTAAAAGCTAAATTTCATCTAACCTTTGGGCACTGCACGCACCTTGTGCATATCTTTGTGAGGAAACAAGAACATAATAGATTATAAAGAAAATAATGTTCCTGCCTATAGGCTTTCTGTCTTTTATTAAATGTGTTATGACTGGTAGATTCAGATGTATTGTTTTGTAAATGTAATTACTTTTTCATATCAATATTAGGAAAGAAAAGTAAACAAAATTCAATCTAATTTATGAGACACTTTAGAAGATGATTTGAAGCAGACTGATTACAGTGTATCAGTCTTAATTACAGTGTATATATAAACTAAATAATATTAAATATTAATCTGCTCTTTTCAGACCAAAGAGTCAATACACAGAATGGAAGTTAATTTTTCCTATGCACTTAAGTCAAGAAATTAAGACAGCTTTATGTAGTTTTAGGATAGTTCTGGAATTTGACAACTAAATTAAAACAAAAAAAATCCCATTCCTCCAAAATAAAAGCATGAATGTTCAAAACTAACCACTTGACTGATTTTTTTTAATTGAATTTTTAAATATAATCTATTTTTCATTTTCTTCTTGCAGTGCTAAATAAAAGCATAAATAATTTAATTTTTCAATTAAATTAAGGAGAATCAATTTGCGACAGATTTATGAAAGCATGTAATGGCTCTTACACAATATTGGGCAGCTATACTTATTTAAAAAACAGATTTCCTACATGATCATAATGAATTTGTACAGAAATATTGCTTATTTTGTTTTACTTCTCTTTTTCTGTGATTCCCTATTCTTATTGATGCCCTAAACCCACATCTGTAAAGCTTAGCCCTGTGTTGTGCCCTGCAGAAGGTTCTGATTCAAACGTGGAACTTCTTGATGCCCAGGGAAGATATTCTCCATGCTTTAGCCCTTAGACTCGCAGCCTATTTTTCCCTCTGAGTTCAGGATTTAAACTTTTCACTTTTGTTGCTCCTGTGCTCCGAATACAAGTTTCGGTCCTTGGTCTCCAGGATTTTAAGACTTGAATTTATGCCCCAGATACGTTGTGGTGCTCTCGGTGCTGCGCTGCCCTGGCACACCAGTGGAGCAGCGAGCACCACCTGCCTGCAGTACAGAATGATCGGTCTCATACAGAATCTCACACCCAGAGAGCTAAAACGTTCAGGTTCCAGTTTCTAAAAAAATACTGTATGAACCAGTACCTGATAATCAGGATTTCACTGTGGCTTGAAGGGGTAGAGGAAGTGAGGCAGGATAGCGCAGGCAAGCTGCCAAATAGGAAAGTCAGAGTTGTCAGCACAGACAAGACCCTTAAGCCTACAACTATACTAGTAAACAGAATGACCTGGGAATAATTTTCTGGCTTGAGGTCAAATGGTGTGGCAGAGCACATGTCCGCACAGCTAACTACTCTCATATCTCAGGCAGAGCGGCACCACTCAAACTGCTTGCTGGGAGCTGTTCGTGGCCGTGCTGTCTCCCAAGCCATGCCCAGACGCGCGGGCCGGTGGTGCTGGCCCATGCCAGATCCGCAGAGACTGTGCGAGCCAGCGAGCAGTACGGCCGGCGGTGTACTAATGCCGTGGCTAAGACACAGGCCTTGTTTAATTTACTGCTGGAGTTTGATTATCTGAAGGATTCACACTTAAGCAGAAAGGAAGTCCAAGCAGATTTCGACCAACAAAGTATAACCACAATAGCCTAAAATTATCCCGAGTTAATTTTAATCTCTCAAGAATTTTGTGTGCAAGTTTTGTGGCTCTCTGGTACACAGCCTCTCAAGGCATGCATACGTGTTGCGCCAAATTAATCAGACTGAGGGACAGCTCACCTCCCATCCTGGAGCAGCTGGTGCTGCTAGAAGACTCTCCCAACACTAGAGTATTGTGTGCCTTCCACTGCCCTCTGCGGCTGGCAGTCACCACAGATCAGAGATGTGACCACAGGGTTGAGCATCCTTCCTCCAACCCGCTCCAGTCCCTTCTCTCCTTGCATCTATTTACTGCATCATGGCTTCTCTGAAGGTCAGCCATCCAGCCTCCACAGCACTAAGATTTTGTGACTAGGATTTGGCAATTAAATTGCTTTTATTTTCGAGGCATCATTTTTGTTTTTTCTCTTTGAGTCTTAGTTATTCAAAAATGTCAAAGACAATTTCCAAGCAAAAAAAAAAAAAGTATCTTTTTCCTCTCTCCCTGTCTCTGTATATACACACACAGAGCTATTTTTCTTTCTATTTTTTTCTTATACTGAGGGTAAGCATACAGGTTGGGGTTACTGGTTCATCTGTTCAGCCAATTTTGCAGAACTGTCCTTGGCATTCAGGGACAAATAATTCTTTCCAATCAGCAAAAAAAAGAGACAAAAGAGATAATCCAATACTGCATTAGATTTGCAAGCCGTTCAAGGTCTTATCAGGTGTAAAGATCTTTTTTCAAAGAGATGTAGAGGTTTCTCAGAGAAACATGTAGAACATTATAAACTTGAAATAATAGTTATAACAGTGGAGACAACAGAGCAGAGGCAATATATGACTTCCTTTCAGATTCTGATGACCTTGACACCGTAATTATAAGCAGACAGTCCATTATTGTTATGTCTTCAAAGACAATAATCACCACGTACATTTCCTGATTGCCAAGAAAAGGGATTTTGATACTCATTTATCAATTACTTGGAAACACCGAATACCAAGGTTAGTTCCAAATTCTGAGTTCAATTTGCTGAAAGAAAAGATGCCAGTAAATTTTCAATCTACCAGCCTTGGGCCAAGATAGGTCTTAAGGTAGCATTTACATAGTTGCCATTATCTATCTACCAACAGATGCAATATTTTTTTTTCCTGCATAATAAACAATTGCCCACAATTAAGAGTGAAATACATCACTGAGTTAACATGTAAAGCAGGAAGGAATTGCTTAGGAAAAGATACAGGGACTAGGCCTGGAAGTGCCAACCATACTTTCTTCCTATTGGTTTTAGTGCTCAGCATTTCACAAGGTTTGACCAGGGCCAAATTAATCACTTGCATATAAATGTCTGCATTATTTCACTCCAGTTAATGGATGTCGTGCTTTAGCATGAAGGGAAGCCTGAAGAGAATTGCATCATGTGGAGTGAGACCACAAAAACTAGCCTAAAAACCAATCAGATCATGAAATTAAATATTTTTTCTCTCTCCTACCTGCTAATATCCAGAAAATTTTCTTTGAACTTCTAAACATAGAAGAGATCAATTTAAAGGCAACATAAACAAGAGGTGGCAGTCAGTGCCTGTTCTTAATTTATTTTAGTGTGTGTACCTCACTTGGACAAAACTCCTATTAATCTCAAATTCTGTGTGGAAAAGAAAAGTAGGCATTGAAATGGCTTTCACCGCTGGCTTGTGCTGATGGCCAGAATAAGGTCTGTACAGCAGTAATTTCTAAAGGCAGGTTTAGTTGGAGCTGGACCCCTTCCCTACTGGCAACGTGAACTGGCCAGACATGAATCAGCTCCTGTCAAGAATCCATGTACTGCATGAGCTATTGTCGACTACAGCAAGCTCCCCTTGCCGCACACACACACTTCTTCCTTTTTTAATATCTTTTAAATAAAATGTTGAGCCTTTTTCGATTTTTTTTTTTTTTTAAGATAACACCCTTAAAATGAAACAAATTAAAATAAAGCACGAGGTGGGACATTCTATCTCCCCTTGTATGACTTCCTGTGGTTTCCACTCCATTTATGAATGAACCTTGCTCTTTTTCATATATTTATCAACATAGTATAAACCAACAATAACCCTGCTTAGCAAAAGTCTTAACCTGCATATCAAACAGCTAGAATTGCACCTCATAAAGTTAGATGCATCTGCCACCAGGGAAAAGATGTAAATCAGCTAAATGGGTTTAAAAAGATTCACTTGCTTTTGCTACACCTCTCAGTTTACAATTCTCAAAGACATATATGGAGAGGAGGCGTTCCATCTTCTTCAGGGCTGCATATTTGAAACACTAAAATACACATATAGGAAATTTTCTGATTATTTGAATCATACATTTGAATGCTTTTACCAGAAACAGTGCAATATTAGAATATTTCTTTAGACACATATTTTGTGAGGCAGATGCACATTTGCAGCATTTTAAGGTTTTCATAGTTCCTTTGATTCCAAAAGCCTGACTCAAGTACTTCATGTTAGCCACATGTTTGAAGTACTTTGTTAAATGTAAACCTAAACAAGAATTCTTTGGCTAAGAAAGACTCATCCAATCTTCTATTTATGAAATAAAACAGATCTTACCTCAGCCCTTTCTCTTCTGAGAGACAGAAAATTCCTGTTTCTGCTTGTAAAGAGGCTGGTGTCAGAGAAGTTTCCAAGGAAATGACAAGCTGTAACAAAACACATTCCTTGTGAGGTGAAGTTCATAGTCAAGAGAACAATACAGTTTCCAGGTATCCTGTACTAAGCTTTTCAGGTGAAAACAAATCTTCTAGTACCAAAACCAAAATTCAGACAGTGATCCTGCAAACAGATATGAAAATAAGGGTGGTTTCACCTCTCAGTTTTCAATTCTATAAAGTTGCTAGACTTTGCAAGCACTTGCAAGATGTGAATAAGGTTTAAAAATCCCCATCCTCTTCAGAAGCAGTTACTTGTTTTATGTTTGCTCAATATTAGAAATAATAAGGATTTTTCTTTATTTAAGGAGAAGGCTTAAATTGATTTAAAAGACATAAGAATACTTTTATCTTTGGATTCAAAACCAAGTTCATCAGACTCAATGGAGAGGCATCTTTTCTTCAGGCTCTAGATCAGGCTTGATTGCCAGCTTGATAGCAGAGGCAGTGTTTTTGCTGAGAGCATTTTAATGCTACCTGACTGCAAACAGCTACAGTTTTAAAAAAATTACAACTCTCTGCAATGAGTGGAGCACCTTCAAAACAGTGCAGTAAAATTGTGATTTTGAGCAGATTTGTGTTGGTATGCTTTCCTCTCATTGGGAGAGACTTGTATCCATCAGGATTTCGGTGGACTCATAGCTACCATCCCTGCCATATAAAATCCAGTTTGGATCCCAAGAAACCCAGAGGTTTGTCAGAGTATGTAATACTAAACTACATCTTCTAATAAGCAAATCTGGAGTTAAAAAAAAAAAACAGCTTTTGCACCTATCTGGTGGTCTTCAACATTTCTTTAGTCCTCTTATATCCATCCAAGATCATGCCTAGGATTTTAGCGAGCTCTTTGTTCTTCTTCTGATCCCAGAGTTGCTACTACTGTCCATGACATTGTTTGTTTTCACCCAAAACTAAGTTTGGCAGTTGCATTCTGCCACAAAAATCCCATTCAGCTCTTCATAAAAGGGATAAGTAATATAAGCTCTGCTGAAGACCTGATTCTTGTTCTTGGCTTTTTTGTCAGCTGGTTGTAACTGTGGGCAACTCAGAGAGGCCGTGTGTCTCAAGGGCTTCCAAAACTTTTGCCTCCCCTGGGCAAGGAGATACAGTTGTCTTAATGGTTCCAGATGGTTACTACGGATTAGTATTGCTTAGCTATATTGCATTGATGATCACTCTCAGAACAGGCAAGCAGTAATTAATTGATTCCATCTGCATCTACATTTGAGCAGAGAGTGATTTATAATCACCATTCCTACAATGCAGCAGAGGACATGTGATTAACAAGTCAGCCCTGATGGGCTACAGTGGTGTTGAGAGACTGACAGAACTGATAGGGCTGTCCATAAGAACATCAATATCCAAGTTAAGCTATTGCAATTAACTTACTATCGCCTGAAGTTTGAATACAGAACATATACGTAACCTTGCTGGGCTATTCAACTGTAAGAATTGCTTCATGACAAAATTTATCAAATACAGAGACACTGAAAATAGCATCTGAAACTACTATTGTGTAATTTTCAGTTAGAAGGTCACATCACCTCAGATAAGTGAAGTACTTTTTATTAAGGTTTACCACTTAAAATTGAACCAGAGATTCTCTGTCAGTGACCTATTTTAGGAAACACAGAGTGCAAGATATTATGGTACATACACTGAAGTTGTCTTCCATTACTATTTTCGGAGTACCTCATGAAAGAACAATATCACTTTTTCTGAGTGCTTACAGAGGTTCCCATTTTCACTGTAAGTAAGGATCTTCTAGAGATCAAAATTCAAAGACTGTTCAAAACTTAGTATCATAACTGTCACTACACACGGAACGAGTTACAATCCATACTGTGTAACAGTCTTATTCTGAATCATTCGGGTGATGTAAAGAACTTTATAGGATGTGCATAAGAGTTCTCTGAATTAGTATTTTTGGAACTTGTCTTCTTGATGCTGGAAAGCCCAATGGAGAGCCAAGTTTGTCCAATTCACCTGCTTAACCCATAAAAAAAAATAAATCTGTTAACAGTTCCTTATTTCCATAAGGCAATTTCTACAGTATTGAATTACACAGTTTTGATGCATTTCATTGTTTGTTTCCATAGATGTGACTCATTGTATCACAAAAGAAGCATTTGAAGGACAAATGCAGAACTGTTCTCATTAGTGACGGCAGTTCTTCCTCAAAGAAAAACTTGCTGGGATTGGTATTTGAGTACAGTCACTGGTCCTAGACTAATGGTCAAGTTTCTTATCGTGAAGGTTGGACTTTGGTTCATCATATTTTAAATATGTCATTCTACATTTTGAATAGAAGTCTAACCAATTCTGTAAGTGGGTTCACTTGATCACAAACCTGCTAAAAAGAGCCAGGTGAAAATTCGATACTTGAAAACAAGTTACCTATGTGAAGGCCAGCACAAAGGCAAAAGGTGTGTAGCTTCACAAAAGCTACGTGAAAGACTTTTACAAAGGCAAACATAGCTCATGCTATTATTTACTGCTATTTTGCAGTCCTGGTACAAAGCAGGTGACTATAGTATTTCAGTGTAGGTCTATGTATAATTAAAATAAAATTGCAAGTAATCTATTCCGGCTATAGTGTAGTAACAGCTGTCAGATTGAGCAGCACTTTGTAAATCACCTTCTGTTTAACATGCAAGTGTTAAGAGTTATTTAGAACTATACCATATAAACGTCACAAAGGATGTTTGGTGATTCACAGATGATAACAAAGAACATACTGTGGGACAGACATAGGAGAGAAAGTAGCATGGTGGTTTTTTTTTTTTAAACTGAGCCATTTGTAGTTCTTCACACTATTCCAGAGCAGTCCCCAAGGGCATCAGCATCGCCACTGGACTGGACTTCTACTCACTTTGCCTGAAAACCCAGCTCTGCTGATGCTAGCAAGACTTTTGCCCTTGTTTTCCTAAGAGCCAAACTTTCACTCATGGCTTTATGTGACAATTAACACTTTCGGCATAGAACCACCGAGTGAAAATTTGAGTGTGGCAGGTTTGTGTCAAGTACCGTAATTCCCCAGGTTGTATCTACCTCTGAACCGCCAGGTACTGCTCATACGTACGATTAAGTGACATATATGCTATTTTGCTAAATGCGTTGTAGATGACAGCAAAAAACTGTCCCAGGGGTTCTACCAGCCTGAGGGTAAAAAGGCAGGTTTAAACCTGTTCTGACAAAGTCACCTAAAACTGTGCAAAGCAAACGTATTTCTAATTTGACAACAGTGATCTCTAACATCAGAATTTTCACAAAGTTAGCAAAATTTTAAATAAAAATTTTAAGACTGTCAGAGTATCCTAGGAAAGGAAGTCCCATGCTATTTAAGGCTTGATAAAGCCCAGCTTTCAAACAGATTAGCTCTTCCTTTCAGCTTTTTGACCAGAGAAAGTACGTGCTCTGAGGACCTTGACACCGCTACATAAAGAGCTAACCTTGCAGTTCACTGTTAAATGTGTAAGATAATTCAGGACAAATCACAGGTGTTTCCTCAGACTTTCAAAATTTGTATGCCACTGACTCCATGGCTATATGTTGGTGATTGCTGGGGAAAGGGATTTACAAATATATTTAATTTTTCATCTAAAGGCCTTTGGTTATGGTGTTGGCCATTGTTTCTGTGGACCAAAATTTTGTGATGTGGCTTTTGGGGAAGAAAGCATTTGGACTGGTCTTCCCGTACTGTAATAGTAAACATATGCCTGTGCGAGACCAGACCTGTGTGACCACCAGCTCAAAGCAGATAAGTAACTCAGAATCCTAAGTCACCAAGTTAGTAAATCTTTCCACTAAAGCGGCAATAAAAATTAATATCTAGTACCATATACAGAGGTGTTGCTTTTTCAAATACCAAAGCTTTTCTAGTGACAACTAAACATACAGTGCCTGGTCAGCTCATGTAGAACAGTGAATAATTATTACAGAAATGAGCAATTTTTGCTTATTGGTCAATTTTATACAATTGATCGTAGAGAGAAGCATCATTCCAGTCCCCAGACTCCTAGTCATACTTTAGTCTTGTATAGCTTGCTTACTTCAGAATGTAAAGGAGGTCTACACAGAGGGATTAAGGTAGTAAAGCAAATGAGAAAGCAGCAGAAAGGAGATTCTTTAAAAAAATAACTAACTAAAATTAATTCTTATTGTTTCTAACCTATAGCACATTAGTATTTGCACTACTTTAAAATCAGTACGGATATAACATTCTGTCACTTAAAAGCATTAGAAACAATTGTTAGAAGCATTCCCTAGCCATTGAGTGAATTTAATTCTCTGTGGTTGACAGTGGTAGTTTTGACTGTAATTACTGGGGATGGCTTTGTGGGTGATTTCCAGGGCAAAAAAATACTTAAGCCAAAATTTACAGATGGAAAACAAAGTCAGAAATAGTATCAGACCTACAACTCATTGACGGACATTAAAATTTTCTTTCTGATTGTAATGAAAAGCTACAGCTGCATCCAGATCTTTTTTCTTTATTTCTTTTCAACTTCAGATTTTTTTCCCTTTTATTCTTCTGTTTTACTCGTGTTTTATAGTAACTCTCAGAGAAATCAGATTACAATAAATGTGTCTTTTCAAAGCACCTCTAAAACCTCATACCATTACCCAGTAGCTAATACAAATCTAATCAGCTCATCTAGCATAAGTTTTCATTGCTTGTTGAAATAATAGCTTGTAGTTGCTCTTGGCCAACATTACTACTACCTAAAAATTGCAAGCTCCAAAACCACCTGTAAAACAAGCAAACAAAAAACCCACAGGCTTTATAAAGGCAGAAACAATCAATCAGATCCTGACAAAATAGGCCATCTAAATGTTATGCTTATTTAAATTCTCCACACACTTTCTTTGAAATGAAGAGACAGTGTCCACATATCCTTCACAGTTCATTAATCATGCCAGGATACAATGGCATATTAATCAAAACTAGCGAAGGGAATGCTGTCCATAGCTGACTGTAATATACACTAGATGTCTCATTGCATTTCTTTGGAGAAGCATGCTTATCCAGCAGAGTATCCTTAAAGATTTAATTCCAAACATAGGCATCCCCAGCAGTTGCCTAAATAAAAATGCAAAGGATCTTTTGTCAAGAATTCCTTTGTTTTACTTAAGGTAACTTCATTCTTGAGGAAAAAACAAAAAAAATTGGAAAATTCTGTTCTACCTTTTTTAATTTCACCCAAGAGTTAATTTATAACTTCAGAGATATGGGGAAAAAAAAGAGATGAGATGGAGACATCTGCAGATTAAATGTCTCACAATTAAAGAAAATGAAAATGAGTATTAGAAAATAAAGCTACTTGCGCAGCTTGACAATTTAAGAATGTATATTAAAATACACAACTTTGAAGCGTACCCTGGAGTTGTCAGACTAACTACAATATAGAAGTTTGGGAAGAATAATGATAACAGATTCTTTGGCTCAGCTTTCACCACTTTGACTGATGGCTAGAAATCAATACCACAGCTGCCATAGAAAGCAATGCCATTGACTATGTGTTCATTGCTTTTTCTATCTTCAGGAATTAGATTTTTGTAGTTACATGCGATCAATCAGTAATTTAATCATTGTTTTGCTGTTTTGTGTTTTATCAAGCTACAGCTATTGAGCTTTGAGGTTTTGAATTTTTAATACAGTTTTAATTCATGGTTCTCTGCACTCCGCTGATGTACTTCTCCCATATCATTTTAGTTGCAAACAGAAGTCCATATAGCAAATCTAGAATGTGTCCATGAAGCAGCAACGTATGAAGCTTTGAAACACTTGCTTAGAACAAATAAATTTTAAATATTAAGAGGCATTAAGTAACATCATAATAACGATAACTTGCAACTAGACTTTAAAGAAACCATACGCACATAACAGGCATTGCTCAAACTGTGATTTTCTGTGCGTTAATAGCACAGTTAATGGGCTTATGTTAATAAGACATTTTCAGCGTCTTAAAAAAGCTCCAAACAACTAATAAAAGAAACCCTATAATTTTATAGACTTTTCAGAATTAAATAGAGGTGTAAAATTCAGAAACCGCTTGGATATAAGGACTGTGCTTTAGCACAGTGCTGCAGTACTAAGCTACTACAGTAAAAACAAATATAAGAGAGGAACGTTGATGATACCTGTGCTTCTCTGACTCTGAGTTTCCATAAGCTGCTATGGAGCAAGGAAACCATTACAGCCCTCTGCCCAGACCCTGCGGGAAATGCGCTCCCACCCTCCCGTCACCATGCACCTGGCAGACACGTGCAGCCGTGGCTTTAAATTAGACTCAGCCAATCCCCCTGGAATGGGAGGGCTATGAAATCTGTAGGCATTAATTAAATCAAAATAGCATGAGGCTTCCTCTCATCGAGATTTGAGAGATTCTGGGAGTGAGTAGATTGACAAAACCAAGATGCAACAGGAGACAAAATCAGTATGAGTTCAAATATATTCCTAAGAGTTATATGAAAGCAAATCTGTGGTGTAGAAGTAAGATCATATCCCAGGTGTTTGGGCTGTTTTATCTGAACTTTAGAGTCTTTATTCAAGTAACATTCTGCCACCAGCATAGACTCCATACCCCCATTCTGAGTATAAGTTCTCAAAAATGAGAACTTATGCTTAAAACATACATATTTGACAAAAGTAGAGCATACATAGGTTTAATTTTTTTACAATTTTCTCAACATTTTAAAGATTCTGTAATATCTGTAGGAATATGTTGTATTTAAAATATTTTCTGTATTTTTCCCTTTAAAAATGGAAAAATGTATTTAATTTTAGTTTCTTTTTGGGACTAAAGCTTAACTAGTTCAAAGGATGTACATGCCAGAGAAGACTGTTTTATGATAAGAATAACTGGACAGGTTTCCGTGTTAATCTAACTGAAGAACAACTTCTGACAGCAGCTCTTTCTTAAAAACTGTGTCTTAAATCCAGTTCTTCACAAAGGAGAATTAATAGAGCAGGAGACTCTGGCTGTTCTACAAGGCAGTTCATGCATTGCATTACATTAGACTTGTTTTCAAAAAGACAAGTAACAGAATCTCTTACACTTTCTGCTACTATGCTGTTTTGCTTCTTTAGCATAATAATAGGTGTATATATCTGATCCCTTGTAGATTTTTTAAGTACTAGGGAGTGCTATTAAGCAAACACAGTAAAACAAAAGCAGAAGTGCGAGGAACTTGGACAAGATCAACTCATGTTTTAGTCATATGAATCACTGTTTTCTTACTATTGAACTGTTATTCTACAATTTGGTGTTAATCTATAGTTTGGTAAAGAGATGTATTTGTTTTACCTGCAGGACGTAAGAAGGGATGGGGTCAAGTAACCCATTCCTTGCCTAGCATGGGTCTTTGAGAAAGAACCAGGAGCACTCACAGCCCTGGCACAGCTCTGCTGCTTCTCACCCCCATGCTCAGAACATCACCCTTCCTCCGCCCCTCTGTAAGATAAAGCAGACAGGAGAGTTGTCTAGGCACTAGGGAACTACATGCTGTGCCCTTTCTAAGTGGATGCAAGAAAGTGTTCCCTGTATGAGTTGCGTCCCCTAAGCTACAGTTGAAGCAACAGGGTTCCTGCATCCCCGTCAACATTACGCATGTGGGCCCTCGTCTGCCGCCTGTTACAGCCAAAGGGAGTCATGGCAGCGACTGCAGTGGGCTTTGAATCCAGCCCGGGAGAGGAGTTTAGTCTTCACTCATCAGCATAAAGAAAGGCTGAAAAACCTGACGAGCAAAACAACTGCTTTGAAATATTTCTTCATCAAATTCTCATAAAAGGGACTCTTGGCTATCAAACACCTTGTGGCGTAAGGAAAGTACAAGACTGTATTTTTCAACTCACGAATTGTTCGATGAGTGTTAACCTTTCAACTACTGGGAAATAATCAACCGATCCTCCAATCAACAAAAAATTTGGTAAATCACATATTACATAAAAATGACATCACATTTAGGCATGTTGAATGAAGAAATCCATGTTTATGTGTTACTGCACAACTCTTTTGTTTTCCTATGTTGTTATATTTCTTTGATAATGAACTTGTAAAACAGAGCAGAGATTTAGCCAACTACTACATAGAGTCACATTATTTTTTTTTTAATCTGTATTTCAGCAAGATTAATTTTTAATATGGCTAGCATTGAATTCTCTCGTATAACATTAATTTTTTTCATTCATCACCTCTACAGTTTTCTGTCTTTCAGCCCTGCAGTTTATTTGTAGTTGCTCATTTTATCTGCTAGTAAAACTTACCCTTGGGTCCCTTGTACAACTAATGTCCTGGGGTAATAATAAAAAATAATCTGATTTCCTTATCAGAAATACGAAATGTTGATGTTGCTCTACTGTTGCCCACAAAAAATGGGAAAAAATGAAGGTCAGTCATTTAATGGAAGCAAATATTCAAGAGAGAGATGTGCTGCATTATGCTGAGGATTTGATTCTTGTCAAACTCCATTTGCTAAATGAAAACCTTTTAACGTAAAATGAATGAGGAAGTCTTCCAAACATGTAAGAAGTGACATCTTATTGTTTCCCTTTCACAATTCAAGAAAATTGTTTCACTGATTTTAAGTTACCCCTTTGCTTTCAAGCATCAGACAAATCAAATGCAGTCACATAGAACTCCACACTTGTTCTGAAACAAACACCATTACAGAGGGCTGAAGATAATAAATGCAAAACATGAATATTTAGGAATTAGGACCCCAGAAACTACTTGCCAGAGGTAAAAGGGTCTGCCATAGACAAGGGAGATTTAAACATGAGTTTAAATTACTCACAGAGGCATCCTCAGGCTCTGTTTCTGATTCTCCTTTGTGTTGTCCAAAGATGAACACTGGAGCGTAAATAAGAGTTGGTCTCAGCTCATTCTTATGCTACCAGGTTTTTTTATTGTGTCGTTACTGGCATTCTGGCTTTTTTTTCCATTTATCTAAGCAAAAGGTTTAGAAAAGTTAAATAAGAAATTTCTTATTTTGTAAGTTGGAACTATAAAGATATTCTTTCCACCCACAGAGAGTCTACTAAATCTACTCATCAGCATCTTTTGGCCAAGGTATCTTTTTAGCTAGCACAAAGAATACCAACAGAAGAAGGAGCTGCTCTTCCCCACAAACAGGCTAACATGTTTCAGAAAGTGAAAGCTGTTAAGAAAAAGCACACAAGTCAAACATTTCAGATCTTGGTCAGTATTGATCTTCTTCGGCTTTTTTATTTGAGGTGAAAAATGTTTTAGAAAATGAAACAATTATAAAAAAATTGCCTGGATATTTATTCAGGAAACTTTTCATCAGTGCTTGTTTTTTAGGTGGTTCTCACATGGAACAGCCAAAGCAGGCAGTTGCCCAGGGCAGCAAACTGGGACAGTAAAACAGCCATTGCCCTCCTGTTTACTTTTCCTCCACCAGAGCAATGAAGAACAGACCTGGTCTGCTAGTAACAATATGCTAAAGGTTTTACAAACTGATGAAGGAAGTGATAACAGCCCACCTTACAGAATGCCTTTCCCTTCCAACGGGAGAGGATTAAGGCCATCAGAAGCAGGCAATAAGAGTTTGAAAGGAAATGTCATGCTGCAAGTACTGAGCTTCCACAGCGAGAGGCACTTGGCAGCGCTCGCTGGGCTCAGCGGGAGCAGTGGACACCTCGGTTGAGTCTGCACCCTGCGAAGGGGAACGTGCTAGTGAAAGGCTATGAGCTGGTTCTGGCAGTACAGTCCAAATGCATGGAGGGAGACACGGGGGTTCACGGGGGTCAAGGCTTACAAGTGTGTCTCTCTCCAGAGACAGGACTTTGGGATCTGATTAAGAGTAGAGACCGAAGGAGGACACATTTACAGCAGCCCGGTGCAGTTCCCAGAAGAGGGGACTGCAGCTGTGGGTGGGATGGGAGGGCATTAAGGGCATTTATTAACAGTTGGTGCTAGTAAAGCAGCCCTCCAGCACAGCCTTTCTGACTCCATGAATGGCACTGACACGATGGAGTAGGAGCAGAGGTATTTCCTCCTGATGTTTTTTCCAGCACTAATTTCATAGATCTGGGAAGGGGGAATGTGTCAGAGCATGGCTCCTCCTGTTACCCACCACCCTGGTGTGTGGCTTGGTACGCCATCCTTCGGGATTTGGTAAGAAGGAAAGAGGAGCATGCTGGAGATGTGCAACATTTGCTTTTGTATTTTTATTTTCTTTTATTGTCCATGTCATGCCTCTGCATGTCTCATGGGAGCTCCAAGTGATTAGCCATGAATTCTGGTTGATGATCCCTTTAAATGCAGTTTGCTGTGCTCCTGTAGAAAACCAGACTGTCCTTCAGGCTAAAGCAGCATATACAAAATATGATGTATTTGCTAAAAATGTGCCTTTCCCTCTTTGAAGCTGCCTGTAATTACCTATCTAGGGAATAGTTTGATGTTTACATTTTCAAGTATATGGCTGGTTGTATTTAGCATAATATTTTTCATCTTTTCCCTTTCTTGTTGCACTTTTTGTGGTTATAAATTAAATTACATTATGTTACAAAAAGAATGAGGATTGAGAGCAAGTCACAGCAGCCCTGAAACAAAAGGCCAACAACCGGTAAGGCACTTCTAGGTGGTGGCCATCTCCCCTGAGCCTTCTGAGAGAGACGCCAGCTGGCTCTCCCTAACAGTTCCCATTCAGGAGACAGTCTGGCTATTTCCCATGATGTCTAATGCCCAAAGGGATGTACTGACTAGTCTGACATCACTTCTTGGGGAGAAAAGCTGGCCAGCTACCACAGCCTCTCCCCCCTGCAGCCAGACCAAATGTCTCTTGCTCAACAGAGCTGGCTTTGGGCCCTTGGGTTTAGGAGCATAAATTCTGAAAGCCTTAGTTGGTTTCAAAGGAGGTGTTCCAGATCTACACCAGTTTTCTTGTGATCAGATGCCAAAGTGAGGTCTAGAGTACATAAAATAAATCCAGGCTTTTGGTCTAAATTTATAAGGTTCCTTTACAAAGCTTTCAAACAAGATTTTTCCTCTGGTTAAAAATAAGTTTCAGTTGACTTCATCCTTGTCAGCCATTGAACGACATCCTAAAAATGTTCTTTTGCCACTAACACAGCATTTATTATTTATACAATATATGTGTATAGATGTGAACAGTGCCACAGAAATAATTTCAACTATAAATTTACTGTCTTCTTTTCAAAAAATAATTGTGGCTTTGTGATTTTTCTTTAATTCATTTATCTCTTTCACAAACATTCTCTAAAAATGTTAATAGAGTAATTTATATTCTTTATGTTGGTAGTTAATTTTCTTCACACAAATAGACTGTTACTGTAACTTTATAGTTGCAGACATGAGCTCCAAATAATGGCCTCTAGGAACTATGCACTGACATCAGTGGAATTTGTGTGTGTTTCTGCAGGCAAGATGTCACTCTCATGTTATTACTTTTGGGGCAGTATTTGTTTGCACAGTTTGGTTTTCAGTATCTTGGTCATTAGAATTAGAGAAGATGATGTATATTATAGTTTAAGTCTTTGAATACTTAACATATTCCTTAAGTATTTTCACATATTTCCTGCAAAAAAATCCAGCTTTTTTACCAGATGCTTTAATGGATGGCTAGTATACATGCTATTTTGTGCTATAATGGACATCAGCTGCTTGGGACAGCATTTAGGAATCCTGGACATTTTTAAAGAGATATGCTATTGGCCTGTTAGCAGATCTGTCTCTTATTAACACTGCTTTGTAAGAGCATGTTTTCAGTTGCAAGCACTGAGAAACTTCAACCACATGAGTTGTATTTTCTGTGCTGTCTGCTTGAGGCTACTTATTTTTAGCTAGAGAAAGTTTCAGACAGAGCAGTTCAACCTTTAAAAAACATTTAATCTAGCTCAGCAAATAGGTGGGAGAAGGGCACAGGAAGTGGCAGTGGGGATGGAGAAAAGTGAAGGAAAGGGAAGGAAACTAATTTGGGAGACAGTTACTGGGAAGGGGAAAGACAGCTCAGAGAAGGAGGATGGAGGAAGGTATTATACCGACCAGTGAGTTCTGCATTAAAGTGAATGACAGAGATGAGTTTAACCTGGAGTCTTGAAAGGGGAGCTGACAGACATAGAATAGAACTGGATAAAGAAGCAGAAACCAAGGAAGAAAGCCTTGGAAGTGGTTTCCAGGAGGACTTGCTCCGTTACCTTCCCATGGACTGTGGTGAGGCTAACTAGCCTGTAGTTCCCTGGGTCCTCCTTCCTGAAGACAGAAGTGACATTTACTTTCTTCCAGTCCTCGGTAACTTCTCCTGATCACCATGATCTTTCAAAGATCATAGATAGTGGCCTTACAATGACATCAGCTGCTCCCTTGGTACTCATGGGTACAGCCTGTCAGGTCCCATGGACTTGTACACGTCTGATTTGTTTAAATGCTCCCTAACCGGATCCTCTTCCACCAAGGGTGAGTCTTCCTTGCTCCAGACTTTCCCAGTGGTCTCAGGGACCTAGGATTCCCAAAGGATGGTCTTACCAGGAAAGACTGAAGCAAAGAAGGTTACTGAGTACCGCAGGCTTTTCCGTGTCCTTTGTCACCAAGGCCCTGGTCTTATTCAGCAGTGGGACCACGGTTTCCTTCCATGCTGATATACTTGCAGATGCCTTTTTGGTTGTCCTTCAAGTCACTCATCCTATTCCATTCTAGGTGGGCTTTGGCTTTCCTAATCCCATCCCTGCAAGCTTGGACAGTGTCTCTATTTTCTTCCTTGGTCACCTGTCTCTGCCTCCAAAACTTGCATGCATTTCTTTTATGGTTGCATTTAGTCAGGACCTCCTTGTTCATCCATGCAGACCTCCCGCTGCCTTTGCTTAATTTCCATTTTCCACAGAAACGGACCATTCTTGAACTGGGTGGCAGTGATCTTTGAAAATGAGGCAGAGGAGTTGCTGGAAAAGAAAACACATCCCGAATGTTAAATGCTGCCTCAGAAAATCACATTATAGTTCTGTGTCTGTCAAAGGTTTCCTGTCCTCCTCTCATTAAGCAAGGCACTTAAACCAAATTTTTCATAGCCATTCCTTTCTAATTTTCTAGATGTCTGTCCTGAGTTTAGGTTCTGATTGACAGAAATGCTGACCATTATTTATTGCAATTGAGATGAATAATAATTAGTAATTTGAACATAAAGAGTTTTATTGTTCTAAACACCATGTTCAGAGCATCTCAACAGCGCATGTCCAAGTTAGAGGATACTTTTGACCTTCATCTCTCTGTGCCTCAATTAAATGCCAGCCCTTATCTCGCAAGAGTTTGTGAAGTTAAATTAATTAGTCATGGTGAAACCCTCAGAGACAGTAGTGATAAATGAGACAGAAAAGTCTATGCGGGACCTATTTCTCTTCTGAGACAGTTTGAACAGTGAGAAACAAATAAGCCTGGTGCCACACACAGCATAAAAAGCCTATCAGAAGGTGCTGAACAGCTTTTTGTGAGAACTGTTCACCCTTGGCACTTAAAAAGGCAAGGGTCCTATAGAAAAAGTGCTGAGAGATTATGAAATCTTCATATGCATGAAGAATACAAGTACAGCTGCACAGACAATCTTAAATTTTGATATTTACCAATTTTTAAATGATGATTTTGCAGATTTTGAAGCGTTTCTGTTATGAGAGTGTATTTGATACCTCAGCAGAATAGGTGGTGACATCAGAAGGTTTTGTTGTTTGTCACAGCCCTTCAATTTTTCTTGACATTGTGACTCATATTTTTATTAATATGCTTTCATTATCAACACTCTGAAGTTTTTTCATTAATGAAATCACAAAAGTGTCTTTGGTAGTGTAAGAAATAGTATCATTAGAAATAACACATTTCTTAGACACAATACTGAACTTATCTATCTGTGTTTTTCTCTGAAGTGAAATATATACCTTAAATATAATCTTATATCTAATCACGCATTTCACTCAGAGCTTACCCTGTGTGCACATCTGGATTACTGAGAAAATAAGGTAATGGAAAACACCTATATTGCAAGGAAAAAATACGTATTTAATTTTCATTAACATAATGGAACACATTTTCCATAGAATTATGGTACTCTAACCACTGCAACCTTGTCACATATTTTGTTACATTCCTTTAGTTTCACATAAGCCTAAGCTAGAAAAGTAAAGCATGAACACTCTCCCCTGTTATCTTTCAAAAAAATCAGTTTCTCTAGTGACAAATTTTTAAGTTCCAACTACATTAAATTTTCTTCTTTCTAAAAGATGAGACATGCACTTCTGATCCAATACTTGCCATTCAGACAGCAAAGCGAGAAACTTTTCTCCTATTCACTTCAAAAGGATTTAGAATTAATGAACTTCAAAACTGAGAATACAAGCCATTCAATAAAAATTTTGCTGTGGTTAAAACCCAGTTGAAACCATGGAGTCAGCAGGGTTTTACAGGAAGATGAGACTGAAACAAATGGGACCTTCGGTACTTCTTAAGTCCATCTAAACACGTGCCTGTGTCTGACGCTACTGAGAGTTTGTTCCACAACCTAACTTCTCTGCTAGCTAGAAATTGCTTCTAATTTATCTGTTGTCAGTTTACAAGCAACTGGTTTTGTGCTGTCCCTTCTTCCTCTGTGGTATTTACTGTGCGGATGTATTTTCCAAGGGTAATCATATATCCTCTCAGCCTTATTTTGTTGAGTTACATGAGCTAAACTGTTAAACTATCTCTCACAGAACAGACTTTTGTGCCTGTTCTTTTGGGAATGTCCTGTGCATTTCCTGTGTTTTGAATTCAACATTTTGATATGGCTGTCCAGAACAATAGTGTAGAGAAAGTCTCTCACATACTTTTCGTAGCAACACTGGTATTTCCCCTTTTCCAGCTGCAAAACACTTCATCTGTACTTACAAACACTGTACTACCTAGTAAACGGCATGTTTTCCACAGCTGTGGCATGTGAAGCTTTACAGGTATCCTAAATCTAACATGCCCACATCTTTTTCCTCATCTGCTATTCCAGCACAGAAGAGAAGACTGGGACAGTACCTTCAAGCAAAACTGTCGGGAACACAAACGATATGCAGTGAAACTCTGAACCAGAGCTAAATTCGTCTCACAAGAGTCAAAGCAACTCATGCTTTATTGCAAAAAGAGCAGAAAAGAGCACATAAACACATAACCTACAGGAATATCCTCTAATATTTAAAATTCCTCTGAAAATTTATGATTACTGCCTAGCAATGCTAAGAGCAAAATCACAGAAATTAGCTTACAGAAAGCCAGTCACATTTCTGCCAAATGCGTCGGAGGAGTAGGGAACGGTGGAGATGGGAGTAGGATTCAAGTTCCATCGCTTCTATTTAATTTGGGGATATCAGGAACACACACAGCACAGCTCCTCAGGCAGCCTGGCAACACTGCAGCTCCCTGCTGCGTCGGTCCCCCCGGCCGCTGCCACCTGCCCCTCTGCCAGCGACCCTGGGTAGAGACGTACGTGAATTCCGTCTTGCGTCGGGAAGAGGCCGCGCGACCAACTGCATCCTTCCCGCGCAGCCTTGCCATCACCGCCATGGGAAGTTTACACTTTTATGTCATTTATAAACTGAAACTATTACACTGCATTGTGACAACTGTCAGTTTTCACATAGTTAAAGAGGGCTCAATGTAGCAGAAAAAACAAACATGTTTGCACTGGTGCTCGCTCCCCTCCGCCCCCTCCCGAGAAACAAATACTTAATTTGACCGAATTCTTCATGAGGAAGAAAGTGGTACTAAGAAGCAGCTGGAATCTGAACCTTCAAGTTTTAAAATGACAGTATAAAAAATAAATTTTCATTAAAGACAGTAAGTATCTGGTTGATGTGTCAGGTATTTCACAGTCAGAGATATTGTTAAAAATGTAACCAGCCATGGAGGTTTCAAGAGGAATCTGTATATATGGCACGCTCCAGCTGATGACAGAAATAAATCTTTTACATACAATGTCAAAGGCAGAATTCTTCAGCCTACACAGACACAATGAAAAGCAGGATGATCCTAGGCGATATTTTTAAGTCTGTACCACTATTCAGGATTACACAATCATTCATTTGACTTAAGAAAACGAGAGGTACAGAGATGAGAGGACCAAAGAAAGGGATGAGGTCTTCACAGCTGCCCAGTTTACTAAAGGTACCAGAATATTATCTGAAAAGGCCATACAAGTAAGAGAACTACTGAACTGTGAATTCAGTGAACCATGAAAAAGATGGTCTCTTTTAACAGTGTGTGAAACAATTTTCCTTTGTTATGGGCTTCTTACATTTTTTAAAGAATGGTTATAATTATTTTTATTCTCGATAAAAACTACATACCCTGTGGGCATTAAGGGCACAATTCTGTCTTTGGGAAGAATTCTAAATGTTCACATTTTTTTCTGTACAAACAAATATCACCTTTGCAAAAACATTTTGCCACTGTCAACAGGTTTTAGTGAATTTTTTTAAGTCTGTGATGATTTTGCATGTTAAATGCAGAAGTACTTTTCCGTTTGGTCAGTCATGTTGTTGTTAGGGAGTGATGTGCAGCTGTGGATGCTGGTGGACCTGGACTGGGTACTGACACAGTGATGCCAGGATGGCCATTTGATCTGGGGGGGGGGGTGGTCCCATGGCACTCCAGGAAACCACATGCTTGCTGTGCTCCCACTGGTGCAGAAGCAGGTTTTGCTTGTGTGATATGGTCAGAACAGTGGGTTTGGTTTTATTTTCTTGCTCCAGCTATAGCAGTCAAGTGCAGGGCTGCCCAACAGATACCCCAGACTGCACCGATCCTATGGTTTGTGTACCTTAATATCCCTTTTTCTTTTTCTGTCTTTTTGCCACCCACTTCCTCTGCCCCAGTCTCCTCGACAGCACCCACCTAATTACTTTTCCCCCATTGCTCCCAGTTTTGCTACATCCATCCCAAAGTTACCAATTTCGATACGATTACCTAGGCAATCTTGGCCTTCTGTGGTCTCAGTGATGCAGTTACCTTGGTGCCTTGCAAGATGTTACTCCCCCAAAGGTCTCCAGAACACCTCCCCAGTTATCTGTGAAATTGGGCCTTCTGTTCCATTTCTCACAAAACTCCCCCTTAGCCACCTGTGAAACCCAGCCATCCTGCACGGCGCTATCTGTCACTTTAGTCATTTTCTCACATTCTTATCAATCTTGTTCAGAACTCTCTCATGTAACGTCCAGTAATTTCCCACATCCTGTTCCCTTACCTAACCTCAGGCCAGGGCTTAGTTATTTGCTCTAATGTTGGTTACCTAAAACAGGTTTTCTGTATTTCTTTTTCCCATCCTTCACTCAATCCAGATGGATCCTCTTCAGTTTCCTTAATTTTCAAATCCCACTGCATCATTTGCCTATAAACTTCTTTGTTACTTATCTTCCCCCTGCTCAGCTATTCCACTTGTTCCCTGGATTAGGGATGTTTTCGTCTTTCTCTTCACCTCCTCCTATCAGCCTGGTAAAATCTGGAGACAGTTGCTGGCCTGAAAGGAATTTAGTGAACCGCAGAAAGACTTTGGCAAAGAGAGGCTCACTGTCAGGCAGAAGCAAATGGAGGTGCTTATCTCGAAAACAGTGGTGTAGCACCAGTTCTTCCTAGTACATATTCTTAACCTACTCCCACCATCTATTCCCGAGTACAGAAGTACAGACGGATGCAGGAGGCTAACTGTATGTGTTACAGGGAAGAGATAGTATTGGCTTAAGATTAAAAAAATAAGGTGTCCTTAACCTGAAGCACTTTGAAACACCTTTTTTCCCCAAAAATTTCTAAAATTCGTGGCTCTTTGAAGGATTTGAAGTTAGGAACCCAAAAACCAACATATCCAAAATAACTAGAAACTCTAAAGATTTTGTTAATAACAGTGAAATATTACAGACATATTCTTATGTACTCCCATCACGGTGTGGTACTGAGACAGATACAGCACCCCGCATTACAGCTTTTTGTCACTTCATATTTACTGCCTACGCAAAGCTACATCCAACCAGTGCTGTAAGTCTCTGCCATGCTGAATTGACCATAACACTCCAGCAGCAAAGACAGGATCTGCAGAGTTGGAGGTGGCAACACAATGTGTATAGAAGTAGATGTTGGACTGATGGGACTACTTGGTTAATTAAAGCAAGCAGGGAAACTGAAGTGATAATACAGGCATCAGGATGACTCCGGTGAATTTGAGATTGTTATATTGTATGGGGATGAGGCTTGTCATTTTCCCCTTTTCAGTGCTCCCCCTCAGATTTATACAGTATAACAATGATTTTAGAAGTTAATTATTAAGATTTCATTAATGTCTTTTGCTCTAAGCACACATTTTGGGAAAAAAAACTAGAACTTCTGGATGGTCTATAATGTTGTGGGTTTTGATGATTCGGAACTTTCATTTGGTTTCATACATCTGAAATCTCAACTGTACCTACAATGTTCCATGTACAACCATATATTTAATTTCTCCACCCTGCCTAAATTTTCTTTTCTTGTTTTTTAACAACCAGTACATTTTATTTCCATTAGGTATGGATTTACCAGTGCAACATGTACTCCTTTACGTCAAGTCAAAGTGGAGCAGCCATGAGATGATTCTGCCTCTTATTCAGATGAGGCTGCATCCTACTCTGTCATTAATTATCCAGAGCTACAAGAACACCCCCTTTTTAACTGCAGTGTTAAATTTCATCATATTCTGAACAAAACCTCATTAAAAACCCCACACTACATGCAAAGTAATGCTGTTCTCTCCTAAAAGTGCCTGGAATTTCACTACCATAATCTTTTTATAAATTAAAATCTTTTATTACTATCCCTTATTTACATTGGGCTGGGGGATAAAAACAGAATTGAAAACAGAATAAAATAAATGTTATCACCTTATCTTCAGATTCACCAGACCAAATCTGCCTCTCAGTTCTCTGCACAAGAGAAGGGGGCTGGTATAGTAAGGCAAATCTCCTGCACAGGGTGGCTTCAAGGTGAACAAATCCAGAGGCTTTAAAACGTGACTGCAAGGTGTCCTCGGACACCTTTCATGGGGGCACCACGGGATGGTAATGGGGATGGTTGTAGCTTTGCCTAAAGGAATCCTGTTTCTTCTCTGAAGTCAGCCAAAAGCTAGATCAGGGAACTCCAGAAAAATGGTTCATTGGCAGGTGGGAAAACCGACATTAGCATTGGGTGAGGGGCCTTGGATGAAAGGAACTGCCACCAGAGGTTATAGAGGACTGGAAGCTTTGATGTAGCTGGAGCAGGGCTCCTCTGTTTTCTGTTTGTAAAAAGCTCCCCTGTGGAGTTTTTGTTTGGGTTGTTAAAATCTGTTTAACTCAAAGAGCTGACAATAAGCACTTGGGACCAAAACTGTCTCTTTGAAAGTCTTTTTGCTGTTCAACTGCATTGGCCAGCCCTGCCAATTTATAGCTCTGTTAGCTCTCACTGCTCCAAAGGCTGCTTGAGCAAACAATTAAGCTTTGCTGATGACTCTGAGCACCAGAGTGGCAAAATACGCACTTTCTCTATAGCCTAAAAGACACCCAGAACAAAAACATTTTCTCACTCACTGTTCCCCATGTCATGGTATAAGGCTGCTCGAGGTTTCTGGTTTTAGTAGTCAAGGGTAACCTATGCTTAGCAAGGACTAAATTTCTGATGTATCAGAGCCCTGGACTAAGTGCAAAGCCAGCGTTAAAGGCAGGTGTCGTTTTACACTTAATGTTCCTTGAGTAAGGCCATCTCCGTTGAATGCCTAACACAGTCAGTTTTGATCACTGATCAAGGTCGTTACACGTTACCCCCACACCAACTGATTTCATAAGTATTACTCATTATTTCCAAAATAAACTAATGTGGTCCCAGCCCTATGCTCACTGCATTGGCTGCCTCTTTCTTTTGCCAGGACCTAAATGATGGGCACAAATGACTGGCTCACCACTAGCTGCATTTTGTGCATTTAATCCTGAAGCAGGAGAAAGGTTTAAAGGCAGCATAGCAGCCAGAGAACATTTACCTGATAAAGTAGCCCTTGCAATCCGGGTGACCTGTGTGGTGGGATGCCTGCGTATGTCAGCTGTCAGATTGGGCACCTCCAGCATGTGATTCACCCCACAAGCGTGTGCCTGTGCCATCCCATTCCTACTTAAGGCAGCCTCACAGAATAAGATTTGGGATGTCTGTATAAGCAGAAAAAGATTTTGCTCCAAGGTATATGCAACAGTGCGTATTATCAAAACTTACTAGACTGAAATATTCATAGGTCAGGAATTAGAACCTGTTGTGCTAGGTTCAACATAACAATGCAGAATTAAAAGGTGGTCTAGAAAGTTTAGTTTGATCTGTTCTGAAAAGCCTTCTGGGGAACTCGTGAAATAACTTTGCCTCTGTAAAACCAAAACGACTGAAACATAAGCTCTATGAGATCACCTGATTTTATATGGGAAAACATCTTTGAAAGAAAGGAAGTGAAACTCTGACAAGTTTTTCAACCAGTTCTAAACTTAATATTTAATAAATTCCATCTCTGCTAGAATTTAGACGCTCTTTTTCTTTCAGCCTGAGATATCTAGAATAGTATCATTCCAGCCAGGTCTTATGGCCTCTCCTCGACACTCTTCCCTACTCCAATTTACTCAAGTTGCCATGGCTAGAAAGTTGATGGGCACAGTGTAAAGAATGAGCATCTCCTACTTGCTTTGGTACCGGTACCAATTTTTTCCCCCTAAAAACAGTAAGAGAAAGAAGTGATTGAAAATGAACTTTTCATGCTGTAATTTTCTGTGTAAATGGAGCAAAAGGGCCCTTTGAGTTTGTCTCTGTGCTCCAGTTCCTGTACAGATGTGTAAGCATAGCTAACTGCTTTTACTCTCCCGACAGTTAAAGAACCTATTCCCACTGCAGAAGACACTGGATGGAAAGTCACTACATAGCAGTTGTTTGAGAAAAACAAAGAAGTAATTTTGCTTAATACAATTATTTTATACTGGTTTTATCTACCAAGAATGGCAGCACTTTTTAGAACATTTGGAAAAGGCAGGAGGTGTTTTGTGGGAAGTAGTAATGAAAAATTCATGAAGGATTAAAAATAGTTGAATTTTTTAGGTTTAATTCAGAATCTCTTTATATTTCCCTTTGCTTCCTTCCCTATTTACATTGAATATAAACAAAGACTTTGTTCTAAAAAAGTTAGATTAATGGGAATGAAGTAAAGTGAAATAAGAAATAAATAATTTCTAAAGTAGGTGGTTAAACTCTAGACCCTATATCCATACCTAAGTGTCAAAGTGGTATGGTTTGTTTAGGTATTCAGACCATCCACAGATTTATCTACAGTGGCAAGGTGATGAATTCCCTGAGAATCTGTCCATTTTCATTATTTACCTGAGAAATGATGGCCTGAGACATTGTAGTTGCATTTAGCTTTATCTGCGCCTTTCGCTGAGCCTGCACTCCTCTTTCACACTGCTTGAATAAAGTGTTCCTATAACATAGGGCTGTGGAGACTATAGGGAGAGGGATAGAGAAAATGCAAGAACAGAGATAATTGATGTTATTCTGAATCATGTTATCTAGAAGATCTCTTCAGCTGTAGCCTGCTAGATGATACCAAGAGGAGCACTTAAAGTGCAGTTCTCTAGTGCAGGTACCCTAACACACTCTTCTACAATTATTCCTCCCAATTTACCCAGGCACTTCCAAGCCATCAAAAGACTGCAGAAATGAGGTAGCAAGAGAGCAGAGAAACCACTGTCACTCCTTAGAGGCATGTGAAGCCCTACAAGATGACTGCCAATCCATTTTGAACGAAGTTTACATGATGCCAGAGTGTAGGGTGACAGGAAGATGTCTGAGGAGTAATTTCCAAACTGATGTCTCCTTCTATGACTATACCTGGGCTTCATGCCCAGTGTGGTCAGGTCTTAAAGGAGCTAAGCAAACATGCCATCTTTTCTCTAACTTTCTTCTATTAATATCAAGTTGTATTTGATTACAGTGACCCAAAGAAAAACTACGTATTTGGTAGTTTCATATAAAGCTGAAAACAAAAGAAGAAAACTTTCTATTTCTACCTTCAATTACTATTTCTCTGGTAACATGTTCAAGGACCTTTACAGATAGCTATGAAATATGAAGACAATACGAACCCTGACTTAGGATACTCTTTCAACCTCTAAATCTCAGAAAGGTTTCAGGGTTAATATTATTTTTGTTTGTTTTCTATTTCTCACTATAGATACGATGAGCAGAAAATGTTGCCATGGTGAGATTTTATAATGTACTTAAAAGCACTTGTTACAGTTATGTACCGCTGAGCCATCTTCACTTACGTGTGAATTGTAAAGATATGTGAAAAATCACCCCAAAGCAGCAGATAGTCTACTGTCTCAGATACGTGCAATACTTATTTAAAGTACAGACGTCACAAATATTTTAGCAGCCACTATAATTTTTGAGACCTGTACATTTAGAGCTAGAAAGGGGGGAAATGGTTGAACAAAATGAATACACCTTACACCTAAAGTGTCATCGTTATCTGAAGTCCAGCTTTGCAGTAAGCTGAATTAGACATTACAAATGAAAAATAACACAGAGGTCTTGCAATCCAAGTTATCCATTGCTACACTATGTGCTTGAGGACATTTTGGTGTAGACCCATCTGAAATGCAGCAGTTTTGCTTTGAGCACTATTTTGCCACTGCAAAAGGCAGATTTTTCACGAATTACTGAAGTATAGCATCATAGATCCTTCTCTCAGGAAAGCAACAGCCTGGAGGCCAGTGCTGCACTTCGGTGAAGTCTGTGCTGCTCTGACAGTAGTAGGCTCTGGAGCAGTTATGGTGTTACCATGCCCTGCCTCCTATCCATTTGACTTTCTGGCTGACATCTGGAAGTCTACCTGCGGGCAGTGTGCCCAGGCACTGCTGGCAGCTTCCTTTTCCCTTGGCATGCTCAAGCACGTGAGCACCCAGCAAATTCTAATTTTCCTTGCGTCTGAACTTGAAGGCTCGCTGCCTGCATAGTTTTTAAGTCTGAGAAAATTCTGAGGCTCATCTTAAACAGATAACACGAGCTTGTGCCTTGGAATTTCTCCAAGAACTTAAGAGCACTTAAATCTCTGGCACACCTGTAGCATGCCCATACTGCTGGCTTGTCTGGGACAGAGCTGAACAGCTCCCAGTAGAGAGGATAAACTTTAACTACCGTCTTTTTTAAACAAACGTTTTAAGCAGACACAGTAAAGCTTTCTCGCTAACCCCAAAAGGAAATATAACCCATCCTGAGGTTATCACTATCTGAAATAAAATGTCATACCATTCTGAGTCCAGTTGGGAAAGCGGAAACAAAGCTCAAAACAGTATTTTCAGAGGTAGGTACAGTTATAGTCTGAAAAGGGCTGTGCAACTGCTTTCTTGTTACGTGAGTGCTAGTGTGTGCCAAGCAGTGATACTGTAATAATTATCTCCCTGAATTTCCAAAGTGTCTCTTCTGAAGTTATGGACTCAGATGTGCATCTGTGTGAGCTGGGGCAACAGCAGAAGGCAGCACTTCTTGCACAGGCTACCTTCACCTTGGAGAGTATTTTGCATAGGCTCGAGAGAAAGGAGTCACATTGATTTCCTCCCTTTCACCAGCACTAGCTCTTGGCTCCACATTGTCACAGTGAGGCAGCCAGCTCAAAATGACAAAGTACTGTAGGAAAAACCCTGCAGTAACCCACAGCCTTTCACTGCCAGAATCAGCAGCTTCAAAAACTCCAGAATTATGGTGATTTATTCAGAATTTATGTGGATGATGTATGGTGGCCCCCCCATATCAAACTAAAATCATGTGCATACACACACAGAGGCATATATATACACACACACGTAATATATTATCTACTTTATGATATGTTATATTGTATATATATTTCTGGAATTTACTCAAACTTTAAAAGGTTACGTAGATTTTTGAAACCTACATTTCAAACATAAACACTGCACTACTGCTTTGAAAAAGTGAAAAAGGCACTAAACAGACTTTCAGTACCAACCTAAAACTGTAGCATTTTTCTGATAACATTTCTGAGATTGCTGGTCTGTAAACTGTATTTTAGAGTTCTGAAATAGTTGAATTTAAAAAAAAAAAATCAAATCACTGGTTACAATTGCTTTCAGTACTAATGAATCGTTTAGTTCAAAAGCAGGTACACAGTTAATGACTGTATGGGATATACCTCCTGTGAAGATAAAATCTAAACACTAATTATTGTTAATAAGTGGTGTCATATAGTAAGGTTAAATATCCTCCAAAGGATTACAAGCAGGTGTAAATAGTCCTGAATGCCTGTGATCAAATGTAGTTCCAGTCTGAAAGCGACAGGGATTGTGCTGTTACTGCAGTCCAGTGACACGAGACAAAAATGTGCTCAGAAGTTAATAGCTAAAAAGAACAAAACTATAATTTTAGTGGTAGAGATTGTTTTACGTGTATATGGTGACTCTGTACAGATACAATAAAGTCATCATACATAAGTGCAACCACCTTTATAAAGACAGCTACCTCTATAGCTACATCCATAGGGGCATGTGGGTTTGCTGGTACAGTTCACTGGTACTCCTGTACAGGAGTGCTTCTTTATTTTGTTAAAGCTTCGGCTTCTTCTTAATATTTAGCATTTGGAATCTGGATAATTGCAAAATATTTCTATAACCATGCACTATGGCCTGTGACCTTTCTTCTGCTGGAATCAGTGAGAAAACTTGTGTGGACCTAAGAGTCCTAAGAGGTCAAGGCATAGGATGAAGTCCTAAGAGATCAGTTTGGATTCTACTACCAGACGAATATGAAACATTGCATTTAATGACAATCTCCATCTAACATAAACGAGAGCGCCAAATGTGCCTAGAAAAATGAGAGTCATAAATCCTTCTAGTTTTCAGAATATGTGCATATATTCTTAAAAAACTCCACATATATTTTGAAATATTGTCAGGATATCCACACTTTGAGACACAGCTTTTATCTTCTGTCATTTTACTGACAACAATTGAGTAGCGATAATTTTTGCATAGTATAAGAAAGACATTATCTACAGCAGCTGTGTATAATAATTATTTGTTAAAAAACTTGCACATATCCCAATAAACTGTTTTCAACATGTTGTATAAAAATGTAGTATTGTGAACTTTGAGAAACAAAAGAGCTTCATGTCAAACTAAGGTCAAGAGTATTATCCCATAACATGCAGAGAGACCACAATAGGAAGAATAGCAATAGCCTTTCCCTAAATTGTCCTAATTCACCCAAATCCACTCTCATTTTGATCCAGGGAAAAAAACCCTAGAAAAAATTAAGGAAACATGTCTTATAGCTGTGCATTGTTGAGTAATATTTTCATGTCCAAACACCCTTTAACCCTTCCTGATTATTTGCAGACTATGTTTGGTCTGAGTAAATCCATTTATACAGTGCTATAGCTAAACCAACAGGAAATAGATCATGTGTTCTGAAAGCAACAGGAAAACATTTTTAAAATTCCATCTGAACACACAAATACTAACTAGCAAGAAGAAGAAAATACGAATGAATAAATTAAAAAAAAAGAAAGAGGAAAGATAAAATGACAACAATGGTCGTGTAGAAGAGAACTATGCTCAGCAGGGTAGGAAGTTTTCAAAAGTTCAGAACTTCGTATTTCTTTATGAAATATGTATAAGCTGCTACAGCCCATTCCTAGCTACATGCAGCTGTATTTGAAGTATTAAACCGAGGACACTTTGGAGCTACGAGAGAATAGAAACAGTTAGAACATATCTTCAAAAGTTTGAGCTTATATATATTATTTATGGCGATGAGTCTCAGATATGGCTGCATTGATTTTTTTCCCCAAAATTTTAAAATAAGTCACCTTTGAAAGGGAACCTTCCATGCACCAACAGCAGCAGTTTTAGTGGGCTGAAAAAGGGTCAGCTGAATTGCCGTTACAGCCCAAGCTGCACTGTGGTGGTTCAAACCATCGCAGTGATGCCTAGTGCTGCTACACGCACCACCCGCCAGGTCTCACAGTCAGCCTGCAGATTTGCACGGTGCGTTAGTGTAAAACAGCCTCTTATTCTCATCTACAAACTACCTTCAAATTATGCCCTCTGCATTCTGACTGCCAAAACCGCCGAGGTATAGTAAAATTCAATTACGGGTTAGGATTTAAACAGTCTGTAATTTTAGTCTTACGTTTCCAACTTCCTACATAATCACTCTAACCCGTACTTGATAATGTACCTTCGTCAAACTGGCTGTGGGCCCAGCTCCTCAGGAAGCGAAAACATGACACGACTGTCCAAAGGCGCAGGGACATCTCCCTCTGCTAGGCTCGACAGGCCCTATTTGTCTCTCGTGCCCTCTGTCCCTCTGGAGGAGAGACGAATCTCATACCCCTTACTTCGTTCAAGATCCTTACTACTACGCTGTCTATGGAAGCCTTCCCTTCTGCTCTGTATGACAGACTCTTTAATGTCTCTTCTTCCTCTGTTGTGGAAGAACCGCACCTGTGCAAGAACAGGAAGGCAAGAAATAGCCTTGTGGAAATTATAATAGCAAAATGAAATATAAATATGTTCCGCACTGCAAAATGCAAATCATGTTTTAAGATTACTGTTCTTTTAAACCAATAACCTCTTTAAAATAGACTACTGAAATAACCACATATATACATGCATTCAAACACATGCAGAAACAGACAGAAAAGAGAAACACATTATGTATAAAGAAATAAACCACTTTATCTCATGCGTTCACTTCTTTCAATTGCTTATGCTAAATCGAAACCATGATACTTAGCATATTACATACAAGTATTTATGGTTACACCGTCTATTCACACTGTGACGTACACGCACATTTTTGTACTTGTAATTTCTACAGATATGCATTAGATATGTACCCTATTTTTACCCTGTCGTACAAGTAAAGAAAAAGATGATCATGAAGCCATTTCCCTGACAAATGAAACGGTGACGACACAGACATTCTCTCTGCAGCCATCCATCTTGTGTCTTATTTGGCAGAAATGGCAATGTTTTTCAATATTGCCATTCCTTTTTTTTTCCCTTTACACTGCGTTTTAGTAATTTTGAAGTGTTTCTATGAGTGGAAAAACTGCCTGTCTTTCTCCCCGTGTTTCATCCAGCGCGTTGCAGCGCGTTGCCATGGCTACGGGACGTGTGGTTGCCGTGGGGCCGGCGGGGCATTGGCTGCAGCCGAGGGCAGCGTCTGGAGCGAGCGCCATGGCCCGGTGATGCACGCTGTAAGCTAACGCCTGAGCGCAGAACGGTTTTATTTGTAATGTGTGGCAAGTTTAATTGAAAATTAAGTGGGTTCGTCTTTCGAAGTGAGGCGTGTGCTGGGGGATTCATTTTGCAGGAGCGAAAGAGTTCCGATTGCAGGGAGAGAGGAGGCATGAAGAGATGAATTGAATAAAAGTGTTGCGATGATTCAGTATCGGTGCAGATTTCTGTGTTGAAAGCCTCGCCCATTGCTGTAGTATTGACTGAAATAAGGATTACAATGGGTTGCTGCTACCAGAATTGGGCAAGTGAACAAAAACATCTTGAAAAACCCATCAAAAAGCAATAGTATGAGAGCGTAGGTTGCGCTGCAGCAGCCCTTTGAAACAAAAAGGCTGCGGCACATTGTCTGCCACTTCTAACACAGGAACGCGTCTCGGAATTAATCCGTAAGGCAGCAACGCTGTCCCTGAGATTACCTCCCCTCCAAGAAATACACCAGGCAAGTTAGTATGTGGTTTTGTGCAATGTGCTGAATACTTGGTATCTTCAAGAAACTTCATCTTATCAAACAGCTGCATAGGGAATCACACGACTCTTCCTCTGCCCTAAGGTCTCTCTGCTCCGTGAGCAGGTCCAGTTCTTCCACTAAGTTTTAGTGAATAGTAAACTGTAGCTGGATGGCAAATTCTGGGGAAGACATAACAA
The DNA here is from genome assembly GCF_000687285.1 of Phaethon lepturus. Classification (NCBI taxonomy): domain Eukaryota; kingdom Metazoa; phylum Chordata; class Aves; order Phaethontiformes; family Phaethontidae; genus Phaethon; species Phaethon lepturus. The sequence continues at coordinate 74,347 of NW_010535552.1, forward strand.
AATCAAATGCAATGACCCTTCAAAATGGCTTGGGACTCCTAATTGCTCTGACAATACTACTTCTGGTATTAGGACAAGTAACAACAACAGATTGGAAATGCTTTCCTTGAGCAGAGCAAGGAAAAATAACTGCTGCAAAGGAAACGGATAATGAATGCTGCACTAAGACAGGGTGTCTCAGCTGCCTCTTTTTGGGGAAAAAAAAATTGTTATTATACAATTTCTACTTCTTACTCAAATAGACTGATTCAAAGAAGAATTTGCATTGTCTGACAATAATCAATATTTATGTCTCCAGCCTCCTTTACAGATGCCCCAGAGTAGAGTGGATAGATAATTTAACTTTTACTAAGAGCTACAAAGAAATCCCATGAAATCATTGCAAGTCATTATGAAATCAGGATTTTGCCAGCCTTCCAGCAACTAAACCCACTAAACCCATCCTGAGTACTGGCGTAGCTGTATGCTGTTGGAGAAGCATTATAATATTTATTTCTTTTTTAATCCTTGCAAGTACCTCCCCAGCAGAATTTCTGGGGTCTCGCACTAATGCTATCATTTCCATTTGGAATGCAAACTGTTCACTAGATGGTTTCCAAAACACACAAAAAGAGTGTCCCTATTTGAGGAGCTTGCAACTGAAAGACAGATCATTTAATCTATTTCAAAGGAACCGACACTGGACAGTTTATACACAATTTAACATGATCTAATGTGAAATAAGAGTCACATTAATTCCTTATCATTAGAAAGCCCAGCACTACCACTGTATCTATGTTTCTAAAGTCGGAGCTTTGTTCTTTTTATATCACATAGTTTGGCTTTGACAAGCCAGCATAGTTCTTAGAGCGATATTGCAGAATGTCCTTTGTGCAACGTGACCCGGTCTCAAACTCTCACATTGCCTTTGGCAATCAACAGTGAAATAAATATGTACATATGACTCAGTATTGTAACTGTGACTAGTATGCTAACCTCACTCATTCTTTCTGTCTATCGTAGTTATTTCTGGGGCACCACACTATCTGAATGCTAAAAATTGTCCTTGACAGGAGCCGAACCCACACACGCTCAATTTCTGAAGAGGCAGTGTAATTTCTGGCACCAGAATGCCAGTACTAATTAGGGAAGAATGAATCTCTCCAAATAGAATAATTGACCAGCACGGTAGCCGCACACCTGAAGTGGGCTTAAACCAAAACTTGGTTGCAGTCTTCAAATTCTGGTAGTTGATCTAAATTTTTCATTTTTCCTCCCATCCCCACAACTCATTTTTCCCTTTTAGGATCATGGAGGGGACCTAAAATACCATCAAATACATATTTTTGCTACGTGTGAAACCAAGAAATACAGGAAACCTGAGGAATAGTGGGCTGCAACCCATACCATCTAAATTTTATATAACACTCCACATAATTGGGTACTTCTCTGGACGTGTTTTAGATCTTCACATTAGTATTTCTTAGCAAATTTAAATTTGGGAATACGCTCAGAATCATAACTTGTTTTATCTTTGAGAACAGCAAACACAGGAAAATAAAACAAATCCATATCTGGCAATAAAAATAATTAGTACTTTATATAGCATATTCCCCTAAGTTCAGATATATTCATATTTTGCTGATAATGGAAACATGAATGGAAAATGGGCAGAGGCTTGTCCTTTTATAATTTTAGTATGCTCTAAAAGCGGTTATGTGTGTGTCATTACAGAGGAAAATGACTTGGCGTCACAGACCTTATCTTCACTCAAAAAATGATTTTTTTTATTGCAGGGTTAGCATATTAAAGATTTTATGTTATAACATTACTGGAGAAAGGACACTTGTGGCAAGGGAGGTTAACACAGCATCTCCTATTTGTTTTACAGTAGAAATTACATGTGCTTTGGTCATTTTCATGATGGCTTTCACGTTTAATTATTCTGTAGAAAAGGCACGGCACACCTTTTCCAGTTTATGCATAAGTAAGTGCTGTCCTAATTTGCACATCTAGCAAACATTAAGGAGGTGATTTTGTGCAAATAAATTGGCATTTTATATACCCAATGTGGTAATTAATGTCGCAGCTATATATACAGTGTGATGATTTTAAAAATAAAAACACACATTCTAAGTCATATTGAAGGGAAGCTTAGTCATTTTGTTTAAAATTTAAAATCACTCAGCAACGTTAAATACTCAGCGTGGCTGCAGGTACGGGCTCTTTCCC
>NW_010535552.1:76588-80082 GCF_000687285.1 Phaethon lepturus
GATGGAGTCCTTACAACTTCGCTGTGGAACGGGAGCCTTTTCTGGAACACACGCTAGCTGCCTGAAAGGACTGCTTTGGAACCGTCCCATTTTAACCTGCGCTGCACGCTTCTCTCGGGGTTTTGTAACCTGCCTCATAAGGTTCAGCCGGTATTGCTACAATGAAATGGCAGCAACAAAAGGACTTCAGAAACCATCGTTATTATGTTCTGATAAAATTTCTGAGAGCGAGTAGTGAAATTTTTAGTTAATAATGCATACAAGCATAGCCTATGGAAAGAAAATCCAGTTTTTGAGGTCAGGGCTAATAAACAGGCAGATGAGAATATAAGAGGAAAAAAAGAGCTTTTTCTATATCACAATATATTGCCTGACAACGATCTGAATTTTGATAGCACTTGGCTTTCCCGGGTAACGGGGAACGCGGCCTTTACGTGAGGTGCGCGCATGTTGCAGTGCTGTCGCACCGGCGAGGCGCCCCGTCCTTCCGCCCGCTGGCACGGGGAACTAGGCCCGAGGAAGTCCTGCGCCTCCACAGGCCTCCAGGAGAAGCTGCCCGCGGCCTCTTCTATCCGCAGCCTCACTCACCAGTTTACAGATTGCTCCTTTCTAAATTTGGCATAAGATCAAAGCCCAGGGAAGCCGGTGGGGTTATTGTGCTGGCGCTAGTGGGCTTTTCTGTAGATCCCAGAGGAGGAAGAGGATTAGAACAGACATAATTTACCTCCTTTTTTCACCTTCATAATTTTTTTACCTTCTTTTTTTCCAGTTACGTGCAATAAACCCCCTAGAATTTAACAAAATATTTTCCAATGCTGTTGAAAAAAAAAAAACCCTAAATGAGAAAGAATAACCAAAATAAAGAAACATCGCCAGTCAAAAGTGCGCAAGCTACGCCCTCAGGCAGAGTTCCGAAGCCCGCGGGCCAGGTTTTGTGTCAGGACCCACCCTGGAGGGAGTGTTACCAGCTGGCAGAACAGAGGGAAGCGAAAGGGAGAACGGAAAATATTCACGGCACTAAATTTAAATGTCACTCATACTGACATTCGAATACATCAAACATACTTATTTCTATAAAGGTTTGAATGCTTCATATCTTCCTATCAGGGAAATAAACAAATTTCAGCGTTATATCAAATAACGACAGCAGAACAACTACGAACCCACTGAACACAAGAATGGAATGACAATCTCTCGCGTTTACAAAATAGTGTAAAACATTACGCTAAATATTACGCTGCTGTGATCAATAATGGAAAATATATAGATCTAAAAAATATTTAACAATTCTGATACATGCATACACGAAGAGCCCTACTATGTGCAGCTCAGAAGTCCGGACGCTACAGGAAGAGCAGCTAAGCTGCATTAGTCCGGACCATCCCACCCAGATCTTTAGGCAAAGCTACCCACCAGATGCAGTTGCTCGTGCAAATATTCTGTTTCTAAAGAGGCTGCATAGCCTCTCTTTTCTAAAACAGAAATCAACACGAAACAATTACAGCATTAAAAAAATACCCATTATTCACAGGTCCCATTCTCTTAACCATGGTTATAAGGCAATCTGTGAAATAATGAGTAGTAAAGTAGCCAATATTTTTTTCAGCAGGGAAGCAATTGCTCCATGTGGCTCTGAGTGCCTTTCAGCACTTCTGCTCCATATATTTAAAATTTCTTCTTTTAAAAACTGTGCAGATTCCTCTGTTCTTTAGCGATGGAGACTGCATGATGAGTAAAATCATTGCTGATGGAACAATCTCAGCTATTACTTTAGCTGTTACTTCATAAATAGACATTTGCCAATATTATTCTCTACCTGCATGTCCATTACATGAATGCAAACAAGAAAGTCTTCTGACTTTCTCTTTCTAAACTTTTATTTTCAATTTGCTTAAATTCAGTATAAATATGGCACATAATTATGGACAACCTTGAATTTGAAACAACATGACATGAGGAGTCAAGGAAAGATATAGAAGGGTGAGACAGTCAGACAAAGGTAGAAAGAAAGATAACTTTACACAAATACTGCTGAAAGGGAAAAAAAGAAATCAAACAAAATTGCTAAGCAAGATGCTTCCAGATTTGAAAGATGTACAGAGAAGAATTAGCAACAGTGCCCTTAATTTGTTACTAAATTAGTCTAGATAATATTTTTATGCCAATTACATCACTCTATAAGCAACAGGGTTTTTTCAGAGGACCCACAATCTCCAGTCAATATTTGTTCCAGTTGACGTTAGGCTTATCTACTTACAGTGAATGACATAATAGATGAAAGGAAAAAAATAAATAAAAAATAAAAATCCAACCCCCAAGAAATCCAAACTAAATCAACCTCCCACTGCCCAAAGAACAGTTCTGGCAATGGAAAGTCTCTTGCACAAGGCCGGCAGAAACGGATGCAGCCAAGCAGTCCTCCTGCAAGAGCACCTCAGAGGCAGGACTTCGAAATGCAGCTGAGGTTTGCAGCCTGTAGCACAGAGGCAGGAGGCTGCCATAGCCTGGGGAAAAAGTTGAGCAGGAATTTGTATCTCCTGCACGACCGGCAGTCACGTCCCACAGACACAGATCAGGCTGCAGTAGAGCATGCTGTTTTTTCAGCAGCCTCCTGGACTGAAAAAGGGGGTGAATGTTGTGGTTTCTCACTTGCCCATTAGAGAGGAGTAACTCCGCTAGAGAATTCTGCCACAGCAGCTTAGCAATAGATAGATCTTAATGTTTTCAGTGAGAAGACCTAAAGTGAACATTGTTCTTCTGGTGAAAGAAGAAGATTAATTTTCCAATTCATACAGAAGGTTTTTAAACAATAGTAAGAAACGTATAAGAATCAGGGATTCATTAACAGAAAGTGTTTGGAGGTTCTGACGTTATCAAACACTTACCTGAGCAGTTCCCCAAACTTCCCAATGCCATCAGCCAGCTGTGGCAGCCCAGCATTCCTGGGCAGCACCCTTTGTAACTTTTGCACGTGAAAACTGAAATCATCAGTGAGGACAGAAAAACAAAGGAAGGTATTTGTTTTTCATGTATTAACAACCAATGCCTGTGGCTTCCATAACCCTTCTATCTTACTCTTCCATGCAGAGGACAGTGCAGATGAGTAACCAAGATCAGCAAAATCTTACCTCCCTCATAAAGAACTACATTGTATTTTACAAACGAAAAAACCACTTTGGCATGGAAAAGGAAGAAAAATGCATGGTTTTATAAGAGAAACACCCTCTTTTTCTGAAAGCATCAAAAATCTCTTAGAATTAGCCACACATCTGGTGCTGACACACCAGGTTAGAAGATACCGCTAGAAGGAGCTGGCTGGAGTTCCTACGAACAATAAACAGACCGAGGGTTGACAAAAAGAAAGAAGGCAGCTTCCTGAGCCGCATCTCTTGAGGCACAACCACCTCCGCAGCGGGCCGTCGGGCGGCGAGACCTGAGCAGCAGCCGCAGCAGATGCAAGAGTCGGCCCAGCCCCGGCAGCCTCGGGAGGGTGC
>NW_010535552.1:80121-81778 GCF_000687285.1 Phaethon lepturus
CTGGCTCTTGGGATGCTGCCCTGTGGTGGGCTCCACGGGGAACACTGAGCAAACGGGTGAATGTGAAGATGAGAAGACCGAGAGCTGAATCTTCAGGGCAATTAGCATAGTATAGTCTGGTTGTTGTGAAAGGAAAATTAGTGTGGTGGAATGGAAGGAAAAAGAATGTAAAGTAAGAAACGTCAATGGTCAGATTCGGCCTTAATTGAAACAGCAGTAGTGGATTTGCCTGCAGCAAGATGCCAGTCCCTCAATGAGCTTTGTGTGTGGCCTTCCCACGCCTGCCGACTTTTTAAGATTGCTTTTCTCCCAACGGCAATGTCACAGGTCTTCTCTCAAATGTATACTTTACAAAAATGAGCACAAACCCAATAGTTCATAATTGATTACGATTCCATTAGGGAACAGCAATATATGCAAGTCTTACATAATCTAAAGACAAATCAATTCTAAGTATATTAGTACTTTTAACACTTCCAAATTCTGAGTTAAATGCTTTACAAATTACAAAATCCTCATTTAATTACTTTAATAAATCTTGTTTACAGATGACTGTGAAAATCAGTGAAAACTAATTCACTTTGTTCTGTCTGCAGTGCTGACAAAATAGTACAATTTTCTTTTTACTATGGTCTGGAAAGTGGAGAAAAAAGCTTTAATTGAATACAACCGCAATATGTGAGCATCACATGTTATTTTCCCACTATTATAACTTGCTATTTTTAAGTTTGAGGAAGGAATTCCTTTTATGGGAAAGGACTTTTGTTCCATTTATTATGGAAAACAAATGTGGAATATAAACTTGGTAACATATTTTATTTTAGCTTAAAAGACTCGTGTTTTAAACACTGTAATCTGTCTTACAGTATCAATGTCCAAGACATTTACTGCATGAGTTCATCTGTTGTAATCATTTGTTAATGGTTAGTGATCAAAATACAGAAGGATTTGGCCCAGTATGATTATAAAACATTGGCAGCCCCCTGGGCCGTACAAACCAGTTAAACATTTTGATCTTGGCTCTCTGAAGCCAATTTAGCAGGAAGGCAAGGATACCACTGAAGTATGGAAGAAACACAACACATGATCACAAGTTGTAAATGACACTCAGAAATCAACAAATTCCCTAGTTCACCATTTTCATATTGTCCATATTCTTAATTGTCAACAGGCTACTAAGAAAATTATTAATTTCTACACCACCCTTTAATCCTTAGAGGAATACAACACCAAGTTAAACGTTGATTATAAAATACAAGGACTGTTTTCCACTCGGGCTCATTACTGTTTTTCCTTCTGGAACACAGATAAGCTGAAACATGCTGTACGTGACATGATACAGAGACAATAAGAAAAATGTTTGACTATATGTACGTACATAAAATAAGAGGATCGAACCAAGAAAAAACAAATTCCATTAGCATTCTTTTCCACATCCTTCCTCATACATGAATTAACTTACCTAGGAACCCAAAGGATACGCTAGTCCCCCCCAAATGGGTAGAAAGCAGGCTTGTCCAGCCAAAACTAACAAGCACTACCTCTCCAGTAAATAGCAGTATAAATCTCATGGTGTGTGAGGTATGCCTAAGGACAGGAAATTTAGTCATCTGTTTATGCTGACATTCATCAAGGAAATACCTTCCAAATCTCTCTT
>NW_010535552.1:81809-90138 GCF_000687285.1 Phaethon lepturus
TAAGTTCTGGTATCATATCTTTCAGAAAGGAGGATCTCCACTGTAATAGCCTTTTCATTTCACAGTCACGTAGACACTCTTACAGTACACAGATTCAGAAGACTGACGCTTTCAGTTATTGTCTTCTGACTTAAACTATTCAATTATTTCAATCATTGACTTACAATTTCTTACTGACCTAGTTCCACCTGAAGCAGGTCTGTTGCCAGCACTGTCTTTATCAGAAGTGCTCCTTTTGAGGGCTTAGTAAGAACAGTTACAAATACAGCTGGTTTCTTTCAAGGTATTTGGAGATTATTTCAGCATACAGAAAGGTTTTTTCCTAAATGAAAACAGTATCCAATTAATAGCTGACATATTATTGTATGTAGTAGAGCACAGCACACACACACAATATGTTTCCTAATATACTATCAAGACCGCATTGCATGTGCAGTATTGCAATTCAAAAGCATTTTAAGCAGTTCAATTTTCTTCAGGCTTGGCACAGCTCTTTTTATTCCTGAAATCTGAACCCTGATCTGAGGAGGTGAGGGCTTGTGGACATTTCCATTGTTCAGCAGTAAGGAACAGGATTTGCATTCAAATGAACGAAAAAAAAAGAAGAGAAATGGTCTATAATTAAGACAGTGCATAGAGAGATTCGTTGATAAAACTTGAAAAGCTGATGATATTTTAGGGATAAAATAAAGCAAAAGAGAGAGTTCAAGCATGCTAGAGCCTCTGCAGTAAAGCATGTGACGGGATACTTAAAGTGACGCAGTTGGAACCACTACACCTAACCAGGCTAACTAACGTGGTATAGACAAGGCTAAGACCTGGATTTAGTTAACATGATACTAAAAATACCTTTATTGACCTGATAGCAGCCTCTGTTAGAGCTGCCCCTAGTGTTATTACTAAGCTGGAAAACTGGGCTCTGCAAACTAAACAATATCCTAGTATTTAAAACATCTGGCAATGATAGATACCTGTTCAGAGGAAGGGAAGTCAGAACTTTCAGAAGTAAAGGCTAGTGTAACAAAGTTCTGAAACTTGATGTAAAAGGTCATTCTCTTGAAAAAATGTTATGTCTGAGAATAAAACTCCATGAGGACTCTAGAGGTGGGAGGAACCATTATCGCAAGCCTGAGTGATCAAAGTTCTCCAGAAAACTATACTTGTTGATTATGGTATGTAATAAAACATAATTATATGGGACTAAACAGTTTATTCCAACAGAACTCTTGCCACTCACACAAGCTAAGGAGAGGAGATCATTATTTTGGAAAAGAAATTTGTCCTGAGAAACTGTAAGTCTGCTTTGCATCTGGGAGGAAGAAGAGTCACTATTAGTATTCAATCACATATACCCTGATACATCAACATATTACTTGGTGCTATGAAGGCATTGCTCCAAGCAAATACGGTGACATTCAAGGAACTAATAAGAATTTAAAACAGTAACAAGAGTGTTGGTATTTTATAATCTTTTTATTCCTTGTTTTCCTAGGAAGACACTGCTTTCTGCAGCAGGCAGTATGGTGTCTGTGTATATGTGTGTTTTTGGTGTAAGTCTGCGTGAGTGCTTTCCATTGCACCAGCCAGAGGCTATTAAGCTGTCATAGTAGAAAATCAGAACATTATCTTTTAAAGGAGCATTTTTTAAACCGTTACTCAGGTATTTCCTTTCTCCTTGCCATCACCAGTAACACAGGATACTGACATTTAATCACTAATTTCTTATAGAATGAACCTGAGTAACTAAAATGTACTGATTAATTTTAACAATAGGCTATAAGATTTTTGCAGTAATATTTTTCTTATGTTCATGGATTATATCAGCTTGTTTGACCTTCTTATAGAGACTGAGTTGGAAAGCTTTAGATGTTATTAATAGCCATTATCTCTAATTTCAGTGTGTGCAATACACATAATAGTGACTGAATTTCGTAATGATTGCTCAAGCTGTGCATTGGGCCGGTGGTCTCTGACATCATTTTGCCCATGTTTAGTGGATGAGAATTTGTTTTTTTCTCCCCCAAATAAAACCCTTTAGACCTGCCTGATTTGCATATATTGTTGAATATATGTAGAACCTAGTTCCCGTAAGGCTTTGGAAATCCTAACAACAACCACCACCACCCAAAAAAAGCAGAGTTTGCCAACATGTGTGGGAGTGGAGGGATATTGGCAATCGTGATCTGCACAGCTATACTGTTGCATCTACATGTGGGCAAGTCTGTGCCTCACTGACTGAAGCGAGAGGACTGTAGCCCACAGACCACAGTCCCACCTTTATCTTGCTATACCTAGTAAATAAATACAGATACAGCTAACAAATAGAAAACACTACTTTTAAGAAAAATGTATGAAGAAACCTATGAAACACATTCTTTGACAATTGTGAAACTTCTCAGTCCTTAAGCAACCTCACTTGGAATAACACTTGCAGAAACTCTCCTGTGTTCCAGTTAGGTCAGATTATCCTACTCCCAGTGTGTAATTTCCCGAAATAATACTGCACCTTTGTGCTTTTTTCCACTTTGAGACTCCGTATGAAAATATTGCAGTTTTCATAAATTACATGTTTGCAGTTGGAGAAAAGCATCATTTGCACGCCTTGTATAATCCAAATAATTACTCCATCTAAATTAATGTCAATTATCAGTGTTTCCTGAAAAACCGTATTGTGGAGCTCTGTATGAATTGTCTCCATGACTCTCCTACCAATTTTAGTTACAAGCTGGTTTTCTCGCTTTCTGTGCCTTTAAATTGAGGCTATGATATGGCTGTTAGGGTTTTTTTCTTCATCCAAACTTTAAAAGCAAAAAGACTCTTTAAACGTAACATAATGTTTTTACTGAAAATGCATTAGCCAAAATAGCGTTTAGTTCTTTCTTAGGTAGACATGTTATTCTGCTAAGACTAAAATGAATAAAATGTCGAAACAATCTGTTTAAAAAGTTCCCAGCTTTGCTTGTTTTTTCAGTTATCCTTGTTTGTACTCTAAATTCCCATAGTTCTATTTTATATACATACTGATCTGCAGAAAATTTGGATTCAGATAAACCTGGGCAAGTTAAGACACCAGAGGTTGTGCTTTCTCCAGAGCACACTGGAAGAGGTCTCAGTCCTGTCCTGGTCAGCACCCTTCAGGGAAAACAATGACCATGACAACGCTTTTCTTGGAGCGATGTCTTTGCAGTGCGCTGGAGAGGAAAAGGACCTCTGCAGTAGATGCAGTACTCCTGCTGAGGGTCAACACTCCCTTGTTTTGAGGGAGAGTTGAAGCAGCAGTTCTAGTTGCTGTGTTGCACTTTAAGTGGCTTAGGCCACTCTCTAACCCGGACACCAGCTAAGCACCCTGACAACCTCACTGACATTTGTCATGCCCATCCACAGCAGATACTTCTGTCATGTTTGAGCATGTTTAGTACATTAAAATTAAACAAGCTTGTAATTGTTTCCACTTTCAAAAGAAACAAGTGTTTTCAGGCGAATGGTCCTTGCAGATTACTGTTGGGAAATTTGGATATCGGAAGGTTAAGTGAATAGTCCGTTCACACTTATTAAGTGTATAGCAAAGACAGCAGAGAAAATTGTCTGATGTTTTGATCACAAAACCATCCACCTATTCTCATACAAGACCATTATTTATTCATCTAGATTTGGCTATCATTGTTAAGAAAGAGTAACTCCCTCCTGAACTTTGAATGCTTCTTACTGAACCCAAAGCTTACCAGCCATCAAAGAGCAGCAGAAAACAGAGACAGTTTGTTCCTTTAAATCCTTTCCTAATGCATGCTTATATCTGAATTATCCTACTTCTCATTTCATTCAGCAGCTCTCACAGATACTAACCTGTTGGTGGACTTGTGGTAATCCTGTTCATTATTAACAACTCAAGTATTTTTCAGCAAATTAGATGTTAAATATAAAGATATTTGGAATAACACAGTGCAGTATGTTTGAACATCTGCGTTTTAGGAGCCATTAATCTTTCTATGAGACGCTGTTTCTTCCCTTGATATTGGAAAAATAGTACACAGACATTGCCTGCATTCAGTTTATATGCACACTGTATATTGCAGTTGCACAATGACAATCTACTTACATAAGGTACACATATGGGATTAGCAGCAGTCCTGTATATTTTGCACTATGTTACTCAACTCATTGTCAGCAAGTGCACATAAAGTGCACCCTATGGATTCCCTAGAGGTTGAGCAGACCTTCACCTTTCTCTCTCTCATCATTCCCTCTTGCTTGGTGTCCTGTAGGTGATTTGTATCAGTAAGTTTCTTTGTGCATTTGTTCCTTCATTGTGGAATATTCCTAAATGGATGTAAGATAGTTCTTAGCAAGTAATTGCAGTTCTACTTTTAAAGTGGAAGGGAATTATTTTATTCACTAAAAACATGGCGCTGAAGGTAAGTTATCAGCTCATGTAAATCAGTCAAGCTCCATTAACCTCAGAGGAACTGCATCAAATTAGCCAAGCTGAGGACCAGACCCTTAATTATTCTCTCAGTAATGGACTTCTTTGACCTTCTGCCTTAAGACTACAGCCAGTAGACAGTTTTTAAACCTCAGCTTTTCATAAGCAACGGGGATTTCACTCAGAGGAACTCAGATATTAAATGCAAATTAAAATGTGTATTGGGGATTCTCACTGTACACTTTAAACATCTAATGCAACATTTAGACTTTTCATTCTTGCTTAGTTGAAAATAATTTCTTTCTTTACCTGTATAGTTTAATTATGGTTTCTTAACCTTTCTTAATTGAAAGCAACCGTAACAGAATTTTGGTGTGCACAGATTTAAAATATTAGTTTACAAAGAAAAAAATGCTTTTTTAAAAAATTTAAAATAAATTATCAGGGTCCTGTTGCCTTTTCAGAAGTAAATGTCTCCTTTTATTCCTTAGAGGAAACAGCCAATGCAAAAATCTTAGCCAGCAATGGGCAAAAGTGTAAGTAGTTCCCAAAGGATTGTATTTTAGATGCTTTGTTCAAGATCTAAAAGCTGTAATGGCATCAGGTAAACTTCCAAATTATCAAGGTGGTCAGGTTTCTTTGAATCACAGATTACAGAGTGTTCCAGGCATCATCTGACCTGGGACTGCACGTGTCAGGGAAAGGTTGCAAGCACAGTCGCTTCTGCATTGCCAGTTTGCCTTGCTCCCTCGTTGAGCCAGGACCCGGATTCCCTGACTACCTGCACCACACTCTCATTCTCTCTCAGGTTCCCTTCTGAAGTGAGCAACTGGTTTTCTCTGAGAGGACACCCTGGCACAGTTGCTATGGTATTTTGCTCCAAAATCCACCAAACGGGCAATGGGGATACTGGTCCTGCCATGTTCTGTTCTCTTCTCCAAGGATAGTTTCTCAGTAATAGTCCTTGTGCCCTCACATGCCGTCACAGCATACTGAGGGACATGTAATATGCACCTGGCATCATATGATAAAAGCACAGTCTTAAGAGCATTTCAGGCACTTGGAATACAAAAGACATATTAAATAGTAATTATGTCCCCAGGTCACAAGGGTACTGCTCAGGAACCATTTGATCTGCTTCTGCTAAATAAAGGAGGTCTGAGGACTGATCCCCGGTGCCAATGCCAAATGGCATTCAGCAGCTCTACGCTGCGTAGAGCTAGTCAGCTCAAGAGCAGAGGAGTCAGAGAAAACTAGCTGGAATGGTCTCGGAATTAGGGAGCGAGCTGATTGCTAGGAAATGGAGCAATCACGGGCTAGTGCCCTGACGCTGTTTTCAAGTGCTATGCAGGATACAGTTAGTTTAACCCAGTGGTTACTAGTTCTGAGCCTGGGGACATAATTCAGCAGCAACGGTCCAAAAGGGCAATACTGAAACAGCATGTAAAGAATCAGATGTGACACATCCACTAGAACCACTACACATACTAATTTAGGACATATAAGCTATGAGTTCCTATTCTGTCCATGAAAGTAGTTATGCACTCTTCCAAGAGCAGCATACACTAAAAACCAATTAGTGGAATGTTGCATTTTAAACCGGTCATCTTTTATGTTATGGAGGAGCACAGGACAGCTGCTTCTTTTGCAAACTTAAAAAGTTTGTCTCTTTTTCTCTTGGTAAGGCAAAGAATAAGACTAAAAATGCTGCTTAAAATTAATGAAATACTTTCAAGGTTTACATGCTAAATTTACCTAATATCCTTCTGGGAAAGGATAATTAATGTTTTAGAGAAAAGAAACTATACTTCAGCAAAGTTTCTGATATGATCCCACATATACAACTACTATTCAAGATGGAGAAGATGAGACCTGTTAGAAACGTAGAGTGGATAAGAACTGTAGGTCATCCTGAAAGCAACTATCAGGCTGCAGGGGCTTTACATAGAGAATTCCTCAAGGACTAGTGCAAAGGTTAAGCTTATTTGAACTTTTCATCAACAAAAACATAACAAAAACTAAGAATGTGCTAACTGAATCTGCAGATCACAAAAGGTGAAAAGCAGATGCCATATGGAAGATAGCAGTATCATGCAAGAAGAGTGATCTTGAGGTCTGAAGCAACAAAGTCAGATGGATTTTGCCAGTATAAAATAGAATGCCGGTACCTGGGGACTAATATAAAGTTCTGTTAATATCTAAGGGCTATTTGATGACATATGATGTATTCATGCTGTGATCCAAGGCACCAAAAAGGCTTCCCAGTTACTACTTGATACGACTCTGGTCACCTGGTCCTGCACAAGCAAGATACACTAATTCAAAGTAAAGCAAGTGTAGAGAAAGGACTATGAGAGAGGTCAAGGAGAAAAAAAAAAATCTATTTTACAGAATAAGATTAAAAGGATCTGATGTGGCAACCCAAGAAAAAAGACAGCTGAACAAGAGGCAAAACTGCTTTTGGCGTGAGTATACTGGAGGGAAACGCTAAGTAGAAGGGATGTTCGGGCAAATGAACAAAGTTGGTACCAGTACAAACTGGTATAAACTGGCTTTGCATATACAGAGATTGCAAATAATAGATTTCTAATCATGAAAGGACTGAGTTTCTGAGCCAATATCTCTGTCGGAGTAAGGAAAGCAATTGGCCTCAAAGCAAATGTGAGTGATTTATACCAAAGTTGCCTGGGAAAGAAAACAACTGGATTTGATAATCCAGAAAGTCCTATCCAATCCTGTTTTCATGTTCCTGCCATGGTGATGCAGTGATGAGAGAGATGGTTTCATTTAAATGCTGTAGGGTATTTGTGATATATAAATGTCTAAGTTCATATCTAAAATCTTGGTCATAGGGAAGAAAATGTGAAACACCTCCTATTTAGAAGCTGAAACTCTCTCATGTATACACTTGGATTGATATACGGTTATTTCACTCCTAAACTAAACTGAACAGCCACAAATTCTTGTCAGGACAAATTAAGTAGAAGCAAAGATCTACTAGTTTGTGCATCAGCTGTATATGTGTTTCTTACTGATGCTATACTTACTAAAAGCTAAAATAGCACCATATGAAACGGAAGCTGTCAGGTGGTTTATGCCCAAAATTCAAATCAACCTTGAAGTTTGTACAGAATGTCCTCCACATTTAAACTACATGTATTTTAAATTCACAGCCTTCTCGCTGAGGGAGAAAATCAACTGGCAATAAACACTGCTTGTATTTTTTATTCTGCTACTGCAGTAACTGAAGAAGGTACGTCAATTAACCAAAAAAACCAACCCTGACATCATCAGTGTAAATGGAAAAACAAAGAGAAATTACATGCATTTCTAAGCAGCATCTGACACCGAGAATACTCTGTACAGGAAGAAATCTCTAGGGGTATCTGTGCCACAGAGCAAAGATCCTGAATCAGTACTGACGACACAAACCCTGAGACTAGAAGGAGTTGTAGCAGACTGACACTGTGAACCAACTAGCCACAATGCAAAATAGAATTTATATACTTTTATGCAGTGCCACACTAATATACAGTCACACTGCTTTTGGAGCGTGAGCTAATACTCAGAGGTACCTCTGAAGATGTGGGGATTTTGAAACTGAGCTGCACTCCGACAGAAACGTGCCTAGTAAGTTCAAACAAAGGAAACCTTGCACTTGGATTCACCTTCAGTTCTTCACTTGAAATGTATAGCCCACATTATTATCGACAGTTTTTCATGCACAGGATCTACTTGCCTGATTAGGAAAAAACGCTTTTTTTGAAAAATTGCAAGATCACTGTCCACAGGACAGGAAGTGGAGCCACCAGTCAGGCTAGCCAGGCAAACCAGGCTCTTTTTTATACTATGAAGATTTCTTAGGAAAGTTGTTATTGTCAGACTTGCATTTTACTTACCTCCTGCTGA
>NW_010535552.1:90169-101241 GCF_000687285.1 Phaethon lepturus
CTTTGGGAGCTTTGGGATAATGAAGATATGGGAAGGTATGGCTTCAGTTAAGCTGTGTTAGTGAAAAGCAGAGGCAAAGCCCTTGCTGTCCCCAACAGCAAGGAGTCCTAGGTCAGGGCAGAGGTAGATTGCAAAGGAATTTCCTAGCACAGTATTTGTTATGTTGTGTATAAAAAAGCAACGTAATTTTCTCTCTTGCTTCAAACTCGCTGAGGGGACAGCAAGAAAGAGAGAGAATGAGGAAAAAAATACATTTAAAAATTTTAACAAGGGAAATCCATGCTCAACAGATGAATTTAGGGACAAACTAAGTGAAGAACTTAGAGGGGAACTTAGGCAGAATTTCAGCAATTAAAACTAAAGGCAAGAGCGGATAATAACAACAGAAGAAATGAGCATTTTTCAAATGGAAATTATCACCCATATTCTGAGACAACTTAACAGACACTTTGTTCCTATTTCACTGCAATGCAAAGTTAATCAACTGCACCTAAGCCACCTTTAGCAGTTCAGACCATACACAGATCAGGTAGGAACACTCTTCCTGCCTTTTGAAACTGTGCACTATAAATAGGAAACATACATTCAGAGGGAAATCGTGATGGTGATTAAATGTGTAAGCTAGTTATAAATTTTGCTATAGGGAGCTCTTGATGTAAATGGTGTTGGGAGCAACACTGGATTTCCTATCGAACAGGCTCTTCGCAGATGTCCGTACGTGAAGTTAAACCAGAACAGGTTCTGCACTCCCCGTTCACAGTGTGAGATGCGGTACATAAACTGGCTTGTGAACAAGCTAGCTCTTTACATCGTTCCAAGGAATTAAGCAGCACTAACATTCCTAAGAACTAAATTACAACTATTTTAAGGACATTTTATGCTAATAGGGCAGTCCAAGGGGCCTTTAAATGTAAACGAGACCCTGTGTCTCAGACACTATTTCAGCTCATGCGACTGTACAATAATAAATACTTAATTACCTCCAGGGCTGTTTGGGGACCTAATTAATAATGTGTGTAAAGTGCTCTGAGATGCCTTGGATGAAAGACAGCACAGAGTAACAAAGTACGAAATGTATTTTGTGAACCATAATGTTTTATAAACCAAAATAAAGTGAAGAACAAGAATATCAAACTGACGGGCATGACTTGCTATTTTTCATATCCCCTTGCGTTCTGCACTGTGTGCTCCCATTACTTAACTCAGACTTATGTGGTTGAACAGTTATTTCTATTACAATTGGACATTATCGCCTTAGAGGAAAGCACAGCACAGGTGCATTCAGGCCTGCAAGTGTTGCATGTAGAAATAAGTATTTGGAAAGCCATGGGCACAGCGCTGTAGAATGCGAAGGCTTTTGCTTTCTTGTTCTGCATATTCTCTGCATACTCATGCATAGAGTCCACGAGAGGAAAAGCCCGATTCCCTGGGTTGACACCTGCCTTGGCACTCCACTGAGGAGGAGAGATGTGTCCTCTCTCCACTGGAATTCTGTTGGAGGGGAAGTGCTTTCCCTAACCTTTAGCAAGGTCAGCAAAAAGCTCCCTTTCACACCTAAGTATGGTTTGCTTCCCCGCTCCCCCAGTTTCTTTGGTGCTGTTCTCACAATCTGAATTAGTAACTACTTTGACCACCTCTTATCTTGTAAACGTAGCAACCTTAAGACATTTTCCAAACATTCTTGAAACCTAAAGATGATTTAATTTTAAGAAACAAACTATATCACAGGAACATCAGAAGACAGACAATTCTTGGGGCACTACGGCCAGGATGTCTATTGGAGGAAATGCAGCTGCATAAAAGCCTGAATAATAAATTAAAAAACCAAACCAAAAGCACACCCAGAAAGAAACCCCAACCTGTTTTTTGAGTTTTAATAAATGTACCTATCTTATGGTCTTATGTGTATAAATACAGGCCCAGTTATAAATGATCCGTATCAGCTCCTGTTACAAAGTACATCATTGTGATTCAGCGGACGTGAAAGGAACAGGGAGTACCAGGCGATAGACTACACAGAGAGGCTTTACATCACACTGTCAAGGTCAGCCCCTTTGGGTTCTGTTCTATCAGCTGTGATGCCATGTCTACGTGGGGAAAGATAAGCAGGAAAGCAAAGCAGAATTGTTTAAACAGAGATGTAAATTGAAAGTATGTTTAGGACAGCCTTGAGTTCACGTGGGTACTGTAATTCAGGAATAAAGCTTTAGCTGACCAAAGTAAAATTAATTTACTTAAAGAGAATTTGTTTCTGATAAGAATATCGCAGAAAGAAATACTTGAAATAAATGTATATATTTTGCAGTAAATTAATTTGGTTTAATTTTGCTTACGTGTAGTAAACTTGTAGAACAAAAGATCTTTTAAAATCTTTCTATGCATTTCTTAGCTTTTGAATAGCAGCAGGAAAAGATGGACGTACAGTCATGTTTGATGACTACTGATATGAACCGTGGTTGGGGGAGGACTGATTTTTAACAGAGGCCTGTAATTTTGTAGGTGAAACTCTGTGTTGTCAATTGTATTAAATTAAATCAACATTTTGTCTCTGCAACTAAACGTGAATTTAACTAAGACGACAAAAACACAGTAAAAACGGAGTCACTGAAAAATGCAGCTTGTGAGTCTCCTCTATATGTCAGAATAACTGCAGCACTTCTGCCAAACAGCGTGCTCTTTCGTGAGAATGGATAGAAATCACCAGCCATCAACATGACTTCACGAGATAGGGCTGCGTTAAAGATTTCACACTGTCCTATGGACTACTGCTGAAATTATATAGGCTTGGTCACTTAATGGCTTTCCGACCCTTTTTATAAGGCAAATCTGCGCTGCTTTCTTGCCAGTAAGTATTTATTTGTCTTGGTATGAAGTAAGGCAGTAGCACAGAAAGCCGAAGCAGTGAGAAGACAGAATGCAGAAGCAGCAACTTGCCGGTGGCAGAAGGGCCACCCGTGCCCAGCCCTCCCCAGTGACTCCTGCAGGGGGAAGGACTGCTGCCATGCTAATGGAGCATTTAAGACCAGTCTCACCCAAACGTACTTTTGTGAAGCTGGCACAATGCAGAGGAACCTTTTGGAGCTATTCCATAGTTTTCAGGAAACTGTTTCACAATGCAGAGTACGTGCAAGATACTTCAAGAGGCAATGATGAAGTGTTAAAGCTTTGCTAAACCTCAAAAGATGAAGCATCCTGTAAGTTTTTTGTATGGGCTGACTAGGAAAGCCTTTCTCTTTCCAGCATTCCGATCCCATGCTTAGTGATGTTCACCGGGTAGTTTATATATTCATAGTGAGAGATCCTTTCTAAAGAAAAACTCTATGTTACATTGATTTGAATGAGAAATAATGCTATAATGAGGTTAATGCAGAAGTCGGGACAAGTGTGTGGAATATGATTTGTCTTTCTTTTATTGCAACAAAAATGTTTAAGACACATCTGGTGATAGGGAACTGAATCTTAATGTGCTATATGTTGGCTAAACAAACCAAAGAAAAAACAGAAGGAAAGGAATAAAGAGAATGATCCTTGCAGAAGCAAGGTCATTACATAGGATCAATGCCCATTTGGACAACTCACAAATGCTCCAATGCTCATATGTAATTCATTTGACTGGTCTAAAAGACACTTGAAAATCGATACATGAACATTCTGTTAAGTGCTTAAGTGGATATAAGAAGTGTTCATGCTGTTCTCAAGCATTTGACATGGTAAACAGGCAAAAATTTGCTTCACTAATGTCACCAGGTAGTGGTGGACAGTATTTATACATAAGGTGTCTTTTGGTTATTGAGTGGAAATGATTAAACCTGCAAAATCTGAGAGCAAGAAAAGGCACAAGACTGTATCACCTGCTATAGAAGGTATTAAATTATTGAGTAATGGAGTTGTCGGAGTGGTTTTGTGTTAACTGCAAGTGAGCCATGCTATTGCTTTTTTGTGAAAACTGAGGAGAAAGAGTAAAATTGGTCTGTGTATTTATTTACCTTAGGCTATTTCTGTCACTTACCACAACTGCAGTGGACATGAATTTTCTTTTCATCAGAAAAAGAAAGAAAACTCACAACATGGCAATTTTTGGCAAGCTTAGCAAAGTACAAGAAAAGCTTTTCTTGTCACATTTCCAGGTCTTTCCGTAGTGTTATCTGTATAGTAGATGATAACAGCATGTGCCATATTACAGCTTCATCATACAAACAAAAATACATACAATAGCCACTGTGTACTGAAAATTTTCAGTGGAAAGCTTTTTCTATCCAATTAGGCTGTGACAAGAAGCTGCTTGCATTTTCAACTTCACAGAGGTAGAACTACAATATTTGTAGAGATCTGGAACTTAATTTATAGTGTGGATCACTATGCGTAACATACCTCTTAGGCACCCTTGATTCTTGTTCCAGCAAGCCCTTTAACTCTATTTCATACATTGTGACTCTGATACACTGTAAATGTTAAAAATCTTGAAATAGAATTTTTTTTTGGTAACAGAAAAATAAATATTTATGCCAGTCAGTGCACAGATTCCAAGTTTATCTTGGTTGTATTATTCCTTAAAGAAGTCTAAGTCAAATTATTTGAATTTTCTCTTGCAGTTGCAATTCAGACACACAGCATATAATCCTTATAGTTAAACTGGGAAAAGGAAAATAAAGAAACATCAGGTTGGAGTGAAATAAAGCCAGTTGTATTTTTATCTTCTGTGGTTAGTTTCATGTTTGATTACCTAACACATCAAAAGGACATTATATGCTATGAGTTTTACTGTAAAGTGAAATGCTGTTTTAGGCAATTATGTGGGGGGAAAAAAAATCACACAAAAACCCCAAAAAGTTTCGCCCAGTTCTGCCACTATCTACATGTATATATGCAAAAGTTCCCCTGAGATGAGAAATGTTGTTCATGTGCACACAGTTACCTTTGTCTGCAAGTGTTTGCACCATGGAGGGCTTAGATGTCAATAAAGGTGAGGCTCTCATTACACATCAAAAAGCCCTGCACATAAAACTTGTTGCTGATATTGCAGATACTTGCTGAAGGTGCCCTGAATGCAGGTTTTAGTAGATATTGTGGTCACTGCTGGTAAGATACAGATAGTTGTCACTGATTTCTGCACGAAATTTTAAATACAACCATGTAAATATAGCACTTGCTCAAAGGAAGCACATCTCTTCTATGTCTTGATGGGCTGTATTTTGAGATCATGCCATTCACTTTTGAGAAGCACAGTTCCTTCATGGACAGACAACTGTAAATACTGTTTAGCCTACTAAAGTAGCTGCTAAATACAGTGAGGCTGATTCACTGGTGCCATCATTTTTGGCAATCACCTCTCAAAATGTGTGCAATAAAACTATGATCTGGTAATCTTCTACATCCACTTTCTTACATGCTAAGGATCAGATCAGAGAACAATACTCTTGTCTTGGGGTTTCCTAGTTCATTTCAGTCGGAATATTCTTTACTATCATAATATTTTAAATTCATGAAAAATTACTAATTTGAAGAAGCCATGAAAAAGTAGTGGTTTTTATCTTAAAAAGACGGTCAGTAGGATTAATCCTCAAATCAAGAGTATTTTTTAATTTGTAAAGTAACGTGATTTTTCGTTTTAACTATGATCACCCACCACACAATGTTTCATGCTTCATAAAATGAAAATGGAATGCTACAGGTTTTCTGTCCTTGATCAAAATCTTGATGTAGAAGCAGATATTCTTAAAAGTTAATCTTAAAAATTTAATAAACCTCAATGAAAGGAATAACAACAAACAAAAAAAGAGAAAAACATAAAACCGCTAAACCCTTTACCCCCAGAAAAACCCACAGCTGAAATACCATAAGCATTTTTAAAAAAAAGAATCCAACATCTTCATCTTAGGATAAGCATTCCATTGCACATAGACAAGAACGTGAAAAAAATGAAAAAGTTTTATCTGTCATATGAATGAGACACCAAAAGGACCTGATCCCACGCAAGGCTGACTGAGGAGGCTTACAGATTCTACTGGCATTAACCACATGAAAATGAAATTGTGCATGTGTTTACAGTACAAAAATTAACTGCCAAACTAATGCAAATGATTAAACACTTCTGTTGCTAAAGATTCTCAAGGGCACAGAATGGCTGTCAGCACTGTGGTATAATATCATGAGCGCTTTCATACTTCAGTATGAAGCTTCATCGTATTTCTCTTACTTTTGTAGCCCATTGTTGATGTTCGCTGGAGGTGTCAAATACAGCTCCACTCCACCACCAGCTTTCATGTACAGAGTATGCCACTTCTGCCAGATGATTAATGTTCAGATTCTTAAAAGTAAACACATTTCTCTAGTTCAAATTCTATACCAGGAGATAATATTTTAAAGGATGGCAGTTCCAGTTATTTGCAGTTACTAAATGCATTCATCTTTATTTTTAAGGAAGGATTGAAATTTAATAATGGTGCATGGTGGGAACCGAGAGATTTATTTACTTTGTTAGGAATGATTTATGAAAGTCTTGTTATGGGAGAGAAAATGACTGCAGCTGAAGGTGAATTATTGTGCACAGTTTAACCACATAACATTTTAAGTACCTGTAAAAATATAAATGACAGCTTTAAGGTTCTGATGGAAAGAAACACGGTTGAGATTGGCAATCAGTTGGGAACATATAAGTAATGTAAGTCTCTCCTGAAGCTCAGACTAAAGCTAAACTTTACCCTAGCTTCAAACTAATTCAATGAATGTTCTTCCTTTTTCTCCACCTGTTATAACATGGAAAACTTCTCTTCCAAGTTTTTAACCAGGAATTTAGGAAACATATTTTTTAGATAAAATATTTCTAAATAATCCTAGATCCCTGGTCACTGGAGCAAGCCAGCATTTGGGGAGTGCTAAAATTCAGACCTGTGAAGATTATTCCTGGGGCTATCTACTACAGACATCAAGGATTAAAGACATGTCTGTTACCATTTCTTGTTAATGAGAGACTGAAAAAAGAGAAACTCATAAAACTGCATGCCGCTACAGAGCACTATGTAAA
Organism: Phaethon lepturus; assembly: GCF_000687285.1. Taxonomy (NCBI): domain Eukaryota; kingdom Metazoa; phylum Chordata; class Aves; order Phaethontiformes; family Phaethontidae; genus Phaethon; species Phaethon lepturus. The sequence goes on from NW_010535552.1 coordinate 97,194, forward strand.
AGGCAACATGTTGCTAAGAACCATTCCAAGCACCAGCACTTTCCAAGAGTGGTAATCGTACGGCTAGGGAGCGAGGAACGGGGTTGTCAGCAAGGTGAAGTGACAAAGAGAAATCTCAAACAGCCGGAGCAGATCACAGCGGGACAGCTGTGGACTGTTAGGCAACAGGAGAAGAGAAGAGTTGGTGCAATGCAGACACTGCCTGAACAAGGCGTTAATCTAGGAAGTTAAACAGTCAAAGGGATTTCACATGTTGCTTAGCATCTGCTGATAGAGCTTCATGGTCCTTCCTGATTAATTAAGGTCTTCAATAATTAATGAACTTTTGTAATTATTATTACCTTATAACAGTATCTCGTCTATGCTTTTGAGTGAGAACAGGTATGGTAGAAAGTCCAGGAATCTTCATACTTCCCATTTGCAGCTTACAACAGTAATGCCCATTCTCCTAATGAGCGCACAGCAATCACAGATGCCAAGAACAGCTTGACGCAATATATTGGCACACTCCTAGGGAACGATACCACCTGCCTTTTCATTCCTTCCAATGGGCTTTTTATAACTTTGTTTTATTGTAACATAGTAGTTTCCTAGCAATGTGACAGATAAAGAAAGATTCCACACAGCATATGAGACTTTGCTTCTGCTCTTTTACTTAGAGCGGATGTTTTCAGCTGCTGAAAACCACCAGAAAGGCAAAGATGAGCAAAACTGTTGATGCCATTATTGTTCAATGACTTGGAAAGGACAGCAGAGGGAGTTTTATCATCTTAAAGTGTATTCATGCTGTCTCTGTCCTTTTCCCTGACATGTGCTTTAGATTAGCTTTTTGTAAGGGTGAAGAAATTCTGAATAGAACATTTTTTTGAAGAATATAAGTATTAAGAGATCTAGGTGCTGGAATATGGAAGGAAGAAAAAGTAAACAATGAACAGACGAGCTTCTGTAATGTATGTGAAGTCTGCAAGTCAAGAGCACAGATTGCGTTTTGAATAATGCATTTTGTATAGAAAGTGCTCTAAATAACTCAGCAGAGAACACAGTGTGTAAGTAAGACAATTAAGCAATTTTACCAATTAAGCTATGGTCTACCTCAAAATTAGAGTATTATTTACAGCCGAGATTGAACACTGATAATATTTATGAAACAACATGTTTGAAGGGGACTGGAAGAAACCTATTTCCTTGTAATACATGTAAAAAGTAGATCGGCCTTGGGTATGAAATAAACAATAGGCCAAAACAGGCTAACCTAGATAAATAAAATGTGTTCACATTCAAGGATCCTGCTATGTAAGTGGCCTAATTACATTTTATGAATCCCAGGGAAATAAAACGAGAGCTGCACTCAGCCTCTTTGAAAGTTTTATCTTTTTTATCTAGCATGCCTAAAATGGTATTTCTAAACAATGAAGGAAGCTTTAGAATTTGCATTTTGAGGGACTGTGGCTAGTTCCATCAAGTGGCAACTGAGCTGGGGCAGTACTTTAGAAAGACACTATTTCTGGCCTCCCAGAAACGCAAGCCTCTTGTGACTCCACAGTTGTCATCTGGAAGTCAAAGATGTCTTCTACTCTTGTTGCTAAATCTATTCCCAGCAGAAAAGAAAGCATGGAGACATGAAGTCTCAGATATTTATTAACTTAAATGATAATCAAAAGTGATAGACTGATGGCCTCTTCCAGAGTCTGGCCAAAGTACAAGGGGAATAGCAAGACAAAACAGCAAGGCAAAACCAATGAATTCTTAATGAGACAGAGACAATGGAAGGCTTCCTCATCACTTTAGATGATGAAACAATGCTGAAGACAAGTTACAAAGAAAGCTTCAGATATTTTATCAGTCAGTACTAAGTATCGGCTGAGCTTAATGGTTTAAAGACCATAACTTGGTATTTAACTGTCATGTTATATGACTGCATACCAATAGCTGGGCACATTACTACCCCACTTCTACTGACATGTCTTTAAATAGAGAAGATGGGGCATTGAACAACTCATATAGAACATGAAAGTATGAAATGAAATAACGAACTCTTGCTTTTCAACTTACATTTTTTATAATTTGTTGGACTTTTTCTATTTCTTATTTTGTTTTCCTGTGAAAGCTAACTCAGTTTTGGAGATATTTTGATTTAAAAATTAATTTTTTGACCCAAAAATCTTTTAAACAAAAAAAATTCCAACCGAGTCTCTAATCAGGATACCAGAAAGATATATGACATTCACAGAATACTGAGATTTATATAAAGAGCAGTACATTTTCAGAAAACGTAAACTAGCAGATGCCAGACTAACATTTAACCTTTTCATGATTTCACACAGTGGCAAAGACTAGAAATAAACTAGTGAAAACAAACTCTCTTGAAACGCTTGAGAACACCTGTCTTGGGACTCTTTCTGAGCTGTAATTGTGTTTCTGAAATTAATTAACTCGGAAGTACAGTCCCAGATATAGGAGTCCTTCTGGATACCTTTTGTCCTATTCTGCCAACCCAGAATAGCCAATCCATATGGCCAAAAGGGGCAAGATTGTTTCTGCTGAGAACTTATTGCTTCTTTCTTCCTGGTAGAGGAGCATAGTGGAAGGAGAGGAGGCATATCCACAGTGTCCCTGGGGCCTACGCACTACAGCCTGCCTCCAAAAGGGTGCTGACAGAAACTTCAAGTTATAATCACCACCGGGCTGGCAAACATTGATGGGAGTTGCTGGCAATAGCATTTCAGCCAAACCAGCTGTTTGCACTATCATGAATTTCACTGGAATTAAGAGAATAATATTCTCAGTATCAGAAGGAATATTCTTTCAGATTTTTATTTTATGTAGTATTTTAATAAATATTTAACAGTCATATGTTAATAGCTGTTTTACTGAAATGTGTGTCTCTGTCATGGAGCAGTCCAGGAATTTTCAGTACAGGATGCTTATCATAGAATCACAGAATCATAGAATGGTTTGGGTTAGAAGGGACCTTTAGGTGTCATCTAGTTGCAGCTCCCCTGCTGTGGGCAGGGACATTTTTCATTCTTGGTGGGGGACACTGGTAAAATACGAAAAATATGTTCCAGTGGAAGTATTTATTTAAATGCTCCTTGAATGGAGGATGTAAATCCTTTTAGCTGGCTCACAATTTAAGAGACTTCAAAAGGTAGTCTTTGAAGTTTAGAGAAGACCTTTGAAGTGACTGAATATGCAAAAAAGAAATTAGTGTGTTTAGCACAAAGTACTGAACTTCATTAAGTGTTTTTGTCAATTAGAAAATACAGCAGTTTTTGCATAGCAAAAGAAGAAAATTAGGGTATCCTGTTAACAAAGACTTCGGATATCTCCTGACAGAGCCTCTGAAGTTACCTAAGGGCTACAAACTAACACACAGCCCGATTAGGCGTACACAGACTGGTCACATATTTCCCTCTGGAGAGGCACTTAGCTATCACATAAGGATAGTAATTTGTGTTCTTACCAGCCGGTTTGGTACGTGCTCCTGCCCATGGGACAAAGCTGCGGCTTTGTAGTGTCCCGTTTAGTTCCCTTACCTGCATCCGGGCAGCATCTGCATCTGATGCAAACACTTTGACCTACGAACTCCGTCTATGGTCATGCTCTGATAAATCTGAAAGCCTGAACTGATTTCACTTTTGTTAACTCCCTCTTTAGGTAAGAGATGTACTTGGAGATGCATCATTTTTTGCTTTTCATTAAACACATCTTTTCTCTCTTTTGTAAATAAACATCAGTAGGCTTAAAGGCCCCTTATACTTCAGATTTCAACTAATGGACTTACTGAAGGAGTGCTGATAGCATCTGAGATGGAAACAGTCCATTGCCAGGGTAGAGATGGAAAAATAATAAGAGTGAACTTCTCTAAGAATAAACATGGGGACAGCTACTGGGACGGAGTCTGGGCACAAGGATGTACCATCTGCATACACATGGTTAGCAAACACCTTGTAAGCTCTCAGTATGTGAGGGGCATCACCCTGCCTCATAGAGGCTAAGTTAAATGTTCACAGAGTAACTACGGTTGGAAAAGACCTTTAAGATCATC
>NW_010535553.1:0-2057 GCF_000687285.1 Phaethon lepturus
GCCGCTTCAGCGCAGGAGTTTCGGGGCTCGCTCCCGCTTTCCTGGTGCGGCACTGGGAATTTCTGGTGGGAGCCGGGCGCTGAGAAATGCGGCGATTAGGCGAGGAAATAAGATAATGGGGCTTGGCAGAGCTTTCCTTACAGAATTTGCTAAAAATAGGATATCCACGAAAATAAATGCTGAATGCTTACTCTCCCTTTCAAGCTCCCCCCCCCCCCCCCCCTTCTTTTTTTTTTTCTTTCTTAAATTTTCTTTTCTGCCCCACTGTCCTGTTCGTTTAACTAACCTCCTTTCTCTTGCTGCCTTTAGAACATACCACTGGATGATAAACCAGATCAAGTGTCTTGGACTGAAATGGGACAGGGTACCAATGAAGGAAAGCGAAGAAGAGAGCTGGAAGCAGCTTGGTTTTCTCCAAGCCCGTTGAGGCTGCTGAGCAAAGAGCCCTGAGCTTTGCCTGAGATGCATTTAAAGAAAAACCAAAGACTTTCGTAAAGGACTTCTAGCGAAGCGTCCACGTGTTTTGAGTGGCACAGCTTTGCGAACGATTATCTTCTATTTATGAGACGCAAGGAAGATTCAACACTGACTGGTGGTGTTAAACACAGTTTAAATTATTTGTAGTATCTATATTTGTATTTATTTTGATGAATGTCTTTCAGCAGTTACTGGTCTTAATATTGCTTTTGCATTAATATGTCCATTCCAAATAAATTACTTGAAATGTTCACTTTTTATTACTATACTCTGGGCTGCAGTAACTTTTCTTGACAGATGTTTGTGGAGCGGGCAGTGGTGTAGTGGCCTAAAAAGAGCGGGCAAGCTTAGCTTTTTGGTGCCCTGGACTGGGCAGTGGGAGGTGGAGAAAGCCCAGATAACCCATTTGTGTTTGACCTTGTCGCCCAACCGGGAAAGGAAAGCGTGTTGAGGTCCAATTCTGGTCAGCGGTGGAAAAGCCTGCCACAACTCGGGTAAGTGCCACTTTTGAAGCGCTTTCCCATATAATCGAGTAATGGTGGCTGCAGAAGGCACAAGAGCTCCCCGCAAAACTAAAGCGCTGCTGCCTGCTAGTGCCCGGTGTCCTTCCCCAGGCCCCCATAGCTTAGTGCGGTGCTAAGGCAGAAAACTGGATTCTTGACTTCGGAATAACACAGCGCTGATGCTCCATGGGATTCCTCAGCTTTGCAACGACGCAAGCTGAACTCCTCGCGCTCTCCTCTTCCTCTACCTCTGCAGTCTCTAGATCAAATTAAACTTCTACAGGATAACTGGGAAGAATGGAGGCTGTCTTTTTCTGATAGCACCTGGACCAAGAAGCTTGGAGAAAAAAGCAGCTAATTTTTTTTTTGATAAAACTACTGAAGTTTTATCTTGTGAGGCTCAACTATCACTAACTAACCCGGGCTTCCTCGAGAGCAATGCTGCAGCACATGAGTCGGCTCTGGCAGTGAGGACTGCGAGCTTAGCAGGCAAAGTACTTGCTGCTAAAGCTCCAAACTTGGTAATTGCAATCGGGTAACTTCCCCCTCCCCATATCAGTGCAATTTTTGCAGGAGACTTTGTTCTAGAGGAAGTTGCAAAGTATGTAATTACAAGTGGCCTGTAGTAAGAGCAAGAGAGACTCAATAGAGGGGAAAAAAAGCCCTGGAAGGAGAGTTGGCCCCCGTTTCTGGAAGCAGCAGGGACGCTCTGGCACTGCAGTGTGCTACATCGGGGCTTTGCATCCTCCTTGCACGCTGCTGGGGGCTGTGCTGCCGCGCGCCGGGCCCGTGCAGAGGCAGGGTTGCGCACGACTGAGCTGTGGATGTAGCAAGACATTCGGCCACAACATTCAAAAGCCTTTGGCCTCGGTTCCCCTCTAGCACAAAAATGCCAGAGGTGCATTTAACGCAGCAAAATGACACTCAAAAGCAGATGTGTTTTACCCCAGTTTTCCCCGGTACCGTTGTTGGGGGGGAGGAGTGTGTGTGAAATAAAAGGCCAAACCAGAGCAGAGGCATTGGCTCCTAATCCCCTTAGTTTTGATGAATCCAAGGAGGAATGACGCCTGACAACAG
>NW_010535553.1:2070-5909 GCF_000687285.1 Phaethon lepturus
CCCTAACACAGGTTGAGAAGCTGGAGCTATTGCCTGCAGTGACAGCCACCGCTGCGGGGGGGAACCCGATAGCTCCTGGGGTCCCGTGGCCGCCAGCTGCTCCAGCATGGCTCCAAGGCCTTTGCAGAGCAATCTGTCCCTTACTCTAGATGCAAATGTTGATGAAAGGCAAGGCATTCATCATGGTTTTACTCCAAGTTTATAGAATCAAAAATAAAACTCAAGAACTTCTTTATTTCTATGGAAAAAGTAAGGGGGTTACTTTCTTGCAGCTGAATTACTGGCTTTTTGTCTCTTTCAGTGGGATTTTACTCTTTAAGAGGTAAACAAACAAACCCATATTGACAATTAGCTGTAAATAGCCGAAAGAGGAGACTCCAAATTGTTTGTATAAAACTCCGCCAATGGTGGGGCCCACAGTCCGGGTCAAGGGCTGGACCGAGGCACAGATCCCAAGCATGGTACCTAGGAGAGGTGGCAGAGACACACAGACGTCAGGGTGAGGGCAGGTCTTGGGATGGGAAAGCAAAGAGTGTGCGGGAGCCCCTTCATCCCTGACGGCATTCCCCTGCAGTAGTAGCAAATCACTTCAAATAATCTCTTGCATTAATTTATAGATGTCCAATTAGGGTTCGTTAAGGCTAAGGACTCCTGGAGGCACGGGGACTAGTTTCCACCACGAGCCAGCTCAGCTCTTTACCGAGCGGTCCGCACGACCGTAATGCTGCCCGGAAGGCAAGCCGGTGCTCACCGCTGCCTTCACCGGGGTCCAAGGATGCCTTTGGCCCCAGAAGATGCTTCTGGACGTTGCACTCAACAGGGCTGGGGTTAGGAATGGAGAGGTAATTTCTAGGGTCATGTTAGAGACTTCCAAGCAAATCACAGATTCTTCCAATATCGTAATTACCTGAGAGGGCCCTGTTCCACCCAGGCTGCTATTGCCATTTATTCTCTAGTGTGGGACAGAGGAACAGCTCTCGAGGGCTTAGCAGGAGCGAGAGGCTTAGGTCTAACTAGGTCTTTAAGAATAAATAAATAAAACCACAGATAAAGACTGAACCCCCTTGAGATACTCCCCCACCCTCCCTTGCAAAAAGAACGGATATTTCAATTTGGATGGAAATGCGAGCCCTGCACCCGGCTGGGCCGGTTCCCCCTCCAGCAGCTCTCCCATTTGCATCGTTAACAGGAACCCGGCGGACGGGGAAGCACCTCCAGTTTGGCAAAGGCAGTTTTTTTTCCACGCGCAGACGGACAGCCAGGACATCCCACGGGATGCAAAGATGGCCCCCAAGCATGCTCTGTGGCCCGCAGTCATTGTGTGGGACAGCTATCCCGCTCAGGGGAGCAGAAAATACCCAGCCGGCCAGAAAATCATTAGCCCTCAGCACCGGGAGGAAGGGCAAGCTGGCAGTGTATGCCAGAAACTTGTGACCCACCCTGAAATGATGTCTGCAATTTGTTTTTTTTAATATCAGTACAATTATTTGGGCCGTTGGCATCAATTTTCCACCAAGACATGCGCTGAGGCGTTGCTGCTGCACCAGGCCAGCAGTGTCTGGGAAGAGGGGGATGCTGTCCCGCATGCGAGAAGACGTGGAGCCGAGTTCCATACTTAACGTGGGCAGCCACAGGGAAACGATCGCTGGCTCCGGGAGAGAAGAGGCAGCCAGGTGTTCGCGTAATGCCGCCCAGCAACTGCTGGGCTTTTATCAGCATGCTTAAAATACTTGTGCAATGAGCTCGAGTCGAGGGCGTAGCTGTGCGGAGAGGGAGATCTCCCGGGAAGCGCTACCGAGCGCTCCATCCGCGCATGGGAACACAAAGGCGATGGGTGGGACCTCGCCTTGACCCTTTGCCAATGGGAACCATCCCACAACCACCAAACTTTCTGGGCAGGTTTTGCAATTATTTTTTCCCCTCTAGGTATTTGAATTAAACTAATTACTACGTACAATTGCCAAACTGGCTCTTATGACTGAGGAGGCGCTTTTTTTTCCTTTCTTTTTTTTTTTTTTCCTGGAGCAGAAATCCGTCCTCTTAAAAGGCAAGGATCTCCCTCTGCACTTCTGTAACATGTTGCTGAGAAAGGTAATTTCTATCTAATGGGCTTAAATTAGATCCCTTGTGTCAGACACCCTCGAGCTTTGGGACATCGCAGGTCTCGGCTCTGCAGCGTGGCCCTAGTTCTGCTGCAAAGCTGTGCATGTGATGCCTCTCATTTAAGGCAAGACCTTTCACTGGGACAAGTCACCAGATCAGCAGAAAAAGCCCTGCGCTGCTTTGCGCAGCTCTGCCAACACACTTGCTCACCTTCTTCATCCCGTCTATCCCACTTTCTGAACCTTCCCTGCTATTTTTTCTCACTCTCCAGCTTTTTTCTCCCTTTTCCCATACCTGGCATGACCCGTCCCGGCCAGGAGCCCATCCTCCTCTCCTGCCCCAGCCCTCCTCTCCTCCCACAGGTTTCAGGGTTGGGTGCTGGCAGCATCCCAAGCCGGGTGGCTCCGTCTCTCCTCCCACCCTCCGCTGTGCCGGGGCGCTCGGCTCGCCCTCCTTTCCAGCTCACATCCTGTTGCCGCGCTCAGATGATGGTGCTGGCCCAGATCAGCCAAAGCCCGCAGGGCAATCATCGTGGGGCCTCATTTAACGATTAGGTCATCCCCACCAGCGGCCGCCTTCAAACCAGCAAAGCCCCGGCAAAGCCCCGGCAAAGCCGGGGGGTTCAATGCGCTGAGCCCCGCCCGGCTGCAAGCTCTCCTCCTAAGGTTTTGCGTCCGATGTGCAAATAAAATCACGAAACGTGGGCCCGTTACACAGGGAGGCTGTGCTGGGCTTCCTCCCTCCCCTGAGGGCGGGGGGCTCTCTGCAGAAACAAGACCTCCGCTCTCGGACGGGGACCGGGGTTGACAAGGAGTGCGGATGCAAGTCCCCCCCGGCTCGGGGCTGCCCTCCCACCAGCTCCCGCGCCCAGCTGAACAGCACATGCACGTGGGGCAGAATTTTCCCTTCCTGCCTTTGAAGATGGGGGGAGGGGGGTGGAATCAAAGGGAAATTAATTAAATCATTTCCGCTCTTTTCCTTTCAGTGCAAAGCCCCGGCCATAAGCAAGGAGCAAGTGGCAAGCTCGTCAGCCTCAGTAGCAAGTGACCTTGGATTGGTCCTGAAAGCAGGATGATGGGTGCAAGGGACAGTGCCATCCTACATCCCGCTGTTCCCTTTCCGAGACACCTATTTAAAAGGCAAGGGCGAGTGACTCAGTGTCTAGCAAGGGCGGACGGGTTATCCTCCTGCAACGCCCCATCCGTTCCAGCCCTGCAATGAGACCGACACCTGAGCTCAGCCCAACTTCCAGCTCCTCGGGAAGCCTCTCCCTGGCCTGAAGAAAAACCTCCATGGGCTCCGCCGGCCCCAGGCTGGCAAAAAACATCAGGAAAAGACAGCAGCAAGGCTCAAACCTGATGTTTCCAAGGGTTAAATTCCCAGCGTGTGGTTTCCTTGCATTAACTAAAAGCTGTTGCAAGCTAGCGCTCAGGTTTTTGATACAGCAGCAGCGAGGCATTTTCATAAAGCCAGATTTCCACGCTCTTAGAAAAGTGAGGATTCCTAACGCACCACCAAAACGCTCGCTTTGCAGAGCCGGTCTCAGGCTCGCATAGGAAGGAGCAGCCTTCTAGCTGCTGTACGGGGGGACCAGCCGTTGCGGGGTGCCACCCACGGCCAGAGACGGATGGCAGGCATTTTAATAGCTGCATTTCTCTGCGAGACACCCACGCCGTCACTGCCACAGCTGCTGCGGAGAGGCAGCTCGCCGGGACGCGGCTCCGCTGGCTCAGGCC